>NC_082396.1:7710596-7770987 GCF_031168955.1 Gadus macrocephalus | reverse complement strand
AGCTCTGGTAAGGAGTATGAGCAGAGCCACGTCTCATATTAGACATTCTCTGGTATGAGAAAAGAAAGTTTACACGTCATCAGGACCGTCCCTGACGTCATCAAACGTTGACTCTAGATGTTGCGTTCTACTATACGGGAGTTGCCGCATAAAACTAATCTACCTATTAAACATACCTATTAACATTACCTATTAAACATCGTTCTCGTCAACAATCAACAGGCAATACATTTAAAATAGGGAATATTTGGATCCATTCCGAAACCTCCGACAGATAATAAAGGATCGACTGAAGAGAACAAAAAGCCATCAAAGGGTGGTCTACTAACGCAAAGTCGTGCTACTATGGTACGAATACTGATTCAATCCCATTTGACTTGAACGCAGCTTCCCTGAGGTAGAAGACAGTGGAGCTCCGGGTTCTGCCATCACCTGAGCCGGGTTCTGCCGCCCTTGAGACGGGGTTCTGCCGTCACCTGAGCCGGGGTCCTGCCGTCACCTGAGCCGATACGTTCCGACTTCTACCTGCTCCAGAACGTCTGTCCGCCGGTAAGACTCAGCAGACCTCCGAACCCAATCGACCTGAGGCAGTGGGCTGGGTGACTCTCTGAGGCTGGATGAGCTCAGCTCGCATACTACCAAACCCAAACGGTGTGTTGTGTATATGGGGGTACAGATATGACTTGTGTATGGGTTTATATATAGATGTGTGATTAGGTCTATAGATGTGTGTATGGGTTTATAGATATGTGTATGGGTCTATGTATGGGTCTAGAGATGTGTGTCTGGGTCTATAGATGTATGTGTCTGGGTCTATAGGTGTGTGTGTGTGTGTGTGTGTGTGTGTGTGTGTGTGTGTGTGTGTGTGTGTGTGTGTGTGTGTCTATAGATGTGTGTGTATGGGTCTAAAGATGTGTGTGTATGGGTCTAAAGATGTGTTTGTGTATGGGTCTATAGATGTGTGTGTATGGGTCTAAAGATGTGTTTGTGTATGGGTCTATAGATGTGTGTATGGGTCTAAAGATGTGTTTGTGTATGGGTCCATGTGTGTGTGTGTGTGTGTGTGTGTTCGGGTTTATAGATGTATGTGTCTGGGTCTATAGATGGGTTTTATAGTTGTATGTGTGTATTGTTGTATACTTTGTGTAGCTGGCACCCAATGGATTGCTATAACCCAGTAATCGCTGTTGCATAGCTGAATAGTACTCTAGTATTGGTGGGTCCTAATCCGACCACAGCGTGACATTCCTGCAATACGGCGGTGATGAGAACCACCTGGGATTACCCCTGGTCCTCAGAGGCCCCCAGAGGCCTTAGAGCCCCTAGAGCCCCCAGAACCCCCCAGAGGCCTTAGAGCTCCCAGAGCCCCCCAGAGGAGCCCCTAGATTCCCCAAGAGGCCCCTAAAGGCCCCCATAGCCCCTAGAGGCCCCCATAGCCCCTAGAGGCCCCCAGAACCCCTTGAGGCCCCCAGAACCCCTAGAGGCCTGGTGGGCGTGTTCCTGGAGGTGCAGAGCGGTGGTCCTCGGACCTTGGGTCAGTAACGCGTCTCTCCTCCAGCGGTCAGGATGCGCCGCTCCTAGCCGCAGAACGCCTTCAGGCTCCACGATGAGGATCCCCAGACTGGCCAGTGTGTTCCTGTCGGTGGCCGGCCTGCTGGCCTACCTCATGTACGTGAAGCAGCACTACGCCCGGCCCGCGGCCGCGCAGTACCGGCCCCCCGGCTACGCGCTGCTCCGGGGGCCCGCCAGCGACCCGGGCCCCGCCACCGATGAACCGGCCAAGTTCCGCTACGGGGTGATGATCGACGCCGGATCCACCGGCACCAGGATCCACGTCTTCAAGTTCCTCCATCGGCTCAACGGTAAGAACCAGTGGAACCAGTGGAACCAGTGGAACCAGTGGAACCAGTATGACGAGTGGAACCAGTGGAACCAGTAGAACAGGCTAGGCTGCATCACTCTGGATGTGGGCGGTTCTACACGCAGCTAAGGAATGTTGGATATGAATCGTAGTATTCAGTATGTTTTGATTCTGTTCGGTTGTATCTGTTCGGTTGCATCGTTCATTCTGAAATGCTCGTTACCCTTTGACCCATAATCCCTCTCCCCACGGGGGGGGGGGGGGGGGGGGCAGGCATTCGGCCAGGCATTCGGCCACTCATTATGGAACATCCATTCATATAAAGTAGATTAAGTTGTATAACAACGGCATCCCTCTGGGCCCAATGGTTCTGCTCTTAGTGTATTTAAAAGCTATCAATGTATTAATTACCCGCTTGGAACAAAAGAAGCTTTGTTCTTAATTCCAGAGATGTGCTTTGATGCACACAAAAAAATGAACACAAACTCATTAGTGCCTTTTTAGTGCTTTTTATTAGGCTTACCCTGCTAGCAAATGGCTTGCCAAATGGCTTAGTTATCGCAATGCTAAGCTAAATCAGAGGCTGAGTGCTCTTTTGGCTTTGTTGTTAGCCCTGCAGCTAGCCTGGGAGCTATGCTTGCTAATAGTTGGTTCTCAGCGTGCTGTAGTTATGCGGTCATGGATTGTCATTAAGAGGTTTATGACAACTGAAATGTAGGTAGGGGTCAGATGTTACGTGCGCTTAGAGATTAATCAAATATTTGGTCAAATAAGATTATGAAAGTGGTCATAGTTGATAGTGGCAACAGGAATGTTAAGCCTGTGTGGTGGTGGTGTTTGTTACTCTTGTGTCTATTCTTACAGAGGTTCCTAAATTGGCTCACGAAACGTTCAAAGCCATTAAACCGGGCCTGTCTGCCTACGCTGATGACCCAGATCAGGTAGAGTCTCCACAACACTCACCAACACCAGCTGAAGCATCCCCAACTGTTTTTGCTGTGCTCAGTCTCGTGTCAAGTATGGGACTCACTGCAATGACCTCCTTATGAGTGGGAAGAGGCGTTCATGTCCAACTCAGTGTGGGACGAGGTGTTCTCGTCCACCTCAGAGTAGGAAATAGGAGAGCCTATGACAACCCAGATAACAACTAGAACACGGAGGTTGTCACTGTCAGAACATCGAAAAATGTAGACAAAATAACATTTTTGATTCTAATATATACGACCCTATCTGAGTCCAACAACTCAACAGCACTATCTTTAATTAATTTATCTGATATAATTGGCATCCACCGCTAGCAACGGTTGTTTGGAAGAAACCAGAAGTGGTGCTGGTCCATGTTGTCGTGATGATGCTCTCTGTTCCTTGTTGTCGTGACGACGCTGTCCGGTCCATGTTGCTGTGACGACGCTGTCCTCATGCTGACCGCTGCCTCCTGCCCAGTGCACCGCAGGCTGCTGCAGCTGTTCGAGGTGGCCAAGGCCAGCATCCCAGCCGCCTTCTGGAGCCGCACGCCACTGGTCCTCAAGGCCACGGCCGGTCTGCGTCTGCTGCCCGGGGAGAAGGCCACGCAGCTCCTCAACAAGGTGGGAGCAGACCCCTCAAGTGCTGTGATTTTCAGGCTGATATCATTCAATTTGACCATTTAGAACAGGGGGAACGCATCCTGACAGCTTGGAATATTACTGTCAGATACTGTTCCCCCTCTGTTCCATAGGAAAGGAGGCTCACACATCTTTCAAATTCATACTGCTGACTTATTTCCCCACAACAGATAAGTGCTGTGATTTTCAGGCTGATATCATTCAATTTGACCATTTAGAACAGGGGGAACGCATCCTGACAGTCATTATCTGGGACTAGGGGAAACACATCTCGACGGGGAAACAGATCTCGACACAACACCGGCAAGGTCGAGCTACACACGCAGTCCGTATATTGGTCGACAGAATCGCACTTTTGTGACAGGGGGATAATAAACAAACACATTATCCGCAAAGTATTTCTGGACAACGGCGAAAGCCTCGTTATTTAAGGAAATGTCGCACAAAAGTTTGCCGTCCTTCTTGGACGTCCTACATGGGAGGAGGGTACTGTCGGCGGTGGAAACGCGAGCCGTAACTGAGCTGCGCCGAAACGCCGCACCTTCACTACTCCACCAAGCCAAACATCATTGTAAATGCGCAAATTCTGTGTGCTTTGCAGTTTCATAAACAAGACATGCTGAATTTTCAGTTTGATAACTGATTGTCTTATTTTGAGTCTGGAGGTGATGTGGGGTACTTGTTGGGTTACTGTCTTAGATTACACAGTTCAGGCTGTTGCAGCTAGCTCAGGGGAGAGACTGTATGACACTAGGTGGTACAACCTGAGACAGTAATAAAGAATTGCCTTCTGCATTTTTGATTATTGTTTTCCCTTCATTGTACCGAACTCGTACCGATCCATGATGTCTGAACCGAGGTATGAACCGAACCGTGACTTCAGTGTACCGTTACACCCCTGCTAGCTGGAGCTCAATACTGTAGCTCAATACTGTAGCTAGCTGGAGCTCAATACTGGAGCTAGCTAAATACTATAGACAGCTGGAGCTAAATACTGTAGCTCAATACTGTAGCTAGATGGAGCTAATTACTATCGCTCAATACTGTAGCTAGCTAAATACACTAACTAGCTACATACTGTCACGAGCTAAATACTGTAGCTAGCTAAATAAACGGGAGCGTGTCTATGTTCCCCGGGTCCTATGTTCCCCGGGTCCTATGTTCCCCGGGTCCTATGTTCCCCTCTTTGTATGAGACTGGGGAACATGGGACCCTTTTTTTAAAAAAAGGGTCCTATCTATGTTCCCCGCTTTTCCCAAAAAGGGTCCTATGTTCCCCGATATGTATGTGACCGGGGAACATAGGACCCTTTTTTAAAAAAAGGGTTCTATGTTCCCCGGTCTGTTACTTTTACCACCATTACTGCCAAATACCGGCCGAGATAACTACCATTGCATGTGTTTACCTTTTGTGGAAGAGGGAGAGACGTCGGAGAACCTGACGCAGTCTATTCATACGCCGGTAAACAAACCCCGAGAAGCCCAATCCCTACGAGAGCTCCCCGCGCTACGGCCATCCGGAGGCGCACAGAGCTTTTGGCCGTGATATTATTATACAATTATATTATATTATATTATGTACTATTATATAAAGAGCTCCGGGAGTCGCAAATGGCAACAATCACTTTCTCCTCAATGCTGCAGTTCACCCCGGACTGCACTGCACTGAGTTGGCCGGTTGAACGCAGATTGGCTATAACGTTACACATGTCACTCAGTGGCCACGCTGTTGAACGCCGATTGGCTGTCATCACGCGAATGTCGCGTCAAAGTTTAAATATTTTTAAAGATTGATAGATTGCGGGGAACATAGGACCCTTTTCCAGAAAAGGGTCCTATGTCCTATGCCCCCCTATGTATGCATGGCTACAGGGGAACATAGGACCCTTTTTGGGAAAATCGGGGAACATGGGAATATGTTCCCCGAGCGGGGAACATAGGACCCGTGAAGATGACAGCTTTCAGGGTTAGTCTTTGAACATTCACGTGGTCTTAGCTGATAATAAGCTACCGTAGCTTCTCTGTTGCTATGCGGTCGCTCCTGGACGCCGCCGCCGCGCAACAATGCTGCACCCTGGCTCCGCGTCCGCAGTGAGAGAGGCAAAGCCACGATTAACTCATTTTGGCTGAATGGCCTCGTCCTGTTATTACTGATTACTTAAAAGATTTAATCGACTTTCCCCTAAAATCAGCAGCACTAGCATCAGGGATGGAGAGGCATTAGCTTACCGCTAGGATATTAGCTAAAGTAAGTCAATTGCATAATAAAGAGCGGCTAAGTACAAGCTAGTAGCGAGGTACACGAAGCAGACTGCTCTTATGAAGGGTTGAGATTTCTGCTCCTCATTATCACTCTCTTGGACTCTCTCTCTCTCTCTCTCTGTGTGTGTGTGTGTGTGTGTGTGTGTGTGTGTGTGTGTGTGTGTGTGTGTGTGTGTGTGTGTGTGTGTGTGTGTGTGTGTGTGTGTGTGTGTGTGTGTGTGTGTGTGTGTGTGTGTGTGTGTGTGTGTGTGTGTGTGTGCGTGCGTGCGTGCGCACTCGTGCTCCATCTAAAGTGCTGTTCCTCCTTTCCAGGTGAGGGCAGTGTTTTCAGAGTCTCACTTCCTGTCCAGGAGCGACGCCGTGTCCATCATGGACGGAACTGATGAAGGTAGTGGGTGCTGGGGGGAAGGCGTGTGTCCACCAATACCAGTGTTCCAGATACACCGTATACCTTCACATACAAACACACAGTACATCTGCACACACCCAGTACATCTATAAATACCTCCACATGGATGGTGTTTTTAAAGGCATGGTACAGATGCAACTCCCAGACTCTAATCCAATCCTTTTAAAGTAGTTCAGACAACAGTTGTGTCCATGTAGGATAATGTGCTGTCTAATCTCAGTGGGGGGGGGGGGGGGGTCCTGATTATCTCTTCATTATCCTCTTCAGCAGAGTGGCTTAGGTAGAACAATCAGCCTCTAATCCTGCTGCTCCTTCATTACCCCCCCCCCCCCCCCCCCCCCCCTGCTGCCCCCAGCTAGCATCCAGCTAGTGCTATTGCTAGTGCTAGCGCTAGCCTGCGGGCGGGGCCAGCTCCCCACGGTGGTCCTATGGTCAGTTAGCGTCCTGATCCGGCCAGATGAGACGGGATGGAGGGACTTATGGGTAATCTGAAGGTCTAAGTGGTGCCCGCTCGCCATCGCCAGAGGATGAGGCGGGTTGCTAAGTAACCGCCTCCAGCTTGCTCGGCCCTCATCCCTCGGTCCCTGTGCGTTTGTTTGTTTGTAAATTGCTTCTTAGTGTCTTACGTCAAAGCTCCAGTGATACAGCCTCCCAAAGCCCCCGGTCCGCGGGCGGGGGTCAGCACTGATACGGCGGTGGTAAGAGGCACTAATGTGGGCCGCAGCATTAAGGGGGCAGAGGTCAGCGCTGAGAGACCCTCACTCTCTCCAGGCTTCACCTCACTGTGTGTGTGTGTGTGTGTGTGTGTGTGTGTGTGTGTGTGTGTGTGTGTGTGTGTGTGTGTGTGTGTGTGTGTGTGTGTGTGTGTGTGTGTGTGTGTGTGTGTGTGTGTGTGTGTGTGTCTGTCTCTAGGGATCTCGGCGTGGATCACTGTAAACTTCCTGACAGGTAAGCCAATCAGAACCCTCATTTAACACAATCCAAGAAGGCGTGTTTACACTTTTTAGCCATATTCCATAATTAGTAACCTCCCTCTCTCCCTCCCTCCCTCCCTCCCTCCAGGGGGTCTGGGCGCGGCTGACTCCCCCACGGTGGGCATGCTGGACCTGGGCGGAGGTTCCACTCAGATCACCTTCAACCCCCAGGACGAGGTAAGAGAAGGTCCGGACCGAGGTCAGACCTCCTCCTGGACCCAATCCAGGAGGAGGTCTGAGCTCTGCTCCTCCTCTGGTCCCAGAGGAGGTCTGAGCTCTGTTCCCCCTCTGGTCCAGGAGGAGGTCTGAGCTCTGCTCCTCTCTGGTCCAGGAGGAGGTCTGAGCTCTGCTCCTCTCTGGTCCAGGAGGAGGTCTGAGCTCTGCTCCTCCTCTGGTCCAGGAGGAGGTCTGAGCTCTGCTCCTCCTCTGGTCCAGGAGGAGGTCTGAGCTCTGCTCCTCCTCTGGTCCAGGAGGAGGTCTGAGCTCTGCTCCTCCTCTGGTCCAGGAGGAGGTCTGAGCTCTGCTCCTCCTCTGGTCCAGGAGTAGGTCTGAGCTCTGCTCCTCTCCCTCCAGAAGACCATCCAGACGTCTCCAATCGACTTCATCAGCTCCATCCAGATGTTCAATACCAGCTACACCCTCTACTCCCACAGGTACCCTCCCCCATCCTCCCCTCTCCTCACCCTTCCTCCCCCCTCCTCCCCCCTTCTAACCCCCATTCTGTTAGCTTTTTAGTGTGTCCTGTGTTAGCGTTTTTGCGTGTCCTGTGTTAACTTATGTTAGCGTATCAGAGTGCTAGCCTAACGGGTCCTGTGTTAGCGTGTGTTAGCGTGCTAGCCTAACGGGTCCTGTGTTAGCGTGTGTTAGCGTGCTAGCCTAACGGGTCCTGTGTTAGCGTGTGTTAGCGTGCTAGCCTAACGGGTCCTGTGTTAGCGTGCGTTAGCGTGCTAGCCTAATGGGTCCTGTGTTAGCGTGGGTTTGCGTGCTAGCCTAATGGGCCCTGTGTTAGCGTGCTAGCCTAACGTGTCCTCTCTGTTCCAGCTATCTGGGTCTGGGTCTCCTCTCGGCCCGCCTGGCCGTCCTGGGGGGGGTCGAGGGTCAGGACGCCCCCGGTAGGTCACTCCTCCTCTTCATCTTCCTCCTCCTTTTAATTCGCTGTCAGCGCCACCGGCCCCGCCCTCTCCAATAATTTAGCCATTACCTCATTGCTTCACCAAGATTAGTTCCTCGTCCGACAGCTGTTAGAGCTGCTGGGGTTTAGCTCCAGAACCTCCAAGCTCCCCTCCCTCCCTCCCTCCCTCCCTCCCTCCCTCCCTCCCTCCCTCTCACCTCCTCCCTCTCTCTCTCTCTTATTTATCTGTGTATCTCAGTACAGTCCTGCCCCCCCCCCCCCCCCCCCCCCCCCCCTCCCGACCACCAGGGGGTGCTGCCCCACTCATAATGAATGCGAGCCGTCATGTGACTCTGGCGTCATGTGACCCTGCTGTCGTGTGGTCTCCCAGCAGGCAGTGTGGAGCTGGTCAGCCCGTGCCTGGCTCCAGAGCAGTCCTGCCCGTGGCAGCACGGGGAGGTGGTCTACACCGTCAGGGGGCAGAAGGAGGGCGAGCCGGTCTACGACGCGTGCCGGACCAAGGTGGAGAAGGTCCTCTACAGGAGGGTGCAGCCGGCCCCCGAGACCCGGGACCTGGACTTCTACGCTTTCTCCTTCTACTACGACCTGGCGGTGGACCTGCAGCTCATAGGTCGGCCTCAGCCTCCCCCTCACACTCGCCTCACACTCACCCTCCATCAGCACCTCACCTCACCCTCAGCCTCATCGTCACCCTCACCCTCACCCCACCTGCCCCTCACCTCACCTTACCCTCAATCAGCACCTCACCTCACCCTCACCCCCTCCTCCACCCTCACCCTCACCCTTCCTTCACCTCACCCCCACCCTCCATCAGCACCTCACCCTCATCGTCACCCTCACCCCACCTGCCCCTCACCTCACCCTCCATCAGCACCTCACCCTCATCGTCACCCTCACCCCACGTCACCTGCCCCTCCCCCTAACCTCACCAAATGAACCAGTGAATTCATGACATGGTTTACAAACACCATATATCCTCCTCAAGGCACTGAATTTATTTATTTCATAAATCTGTCGTCTTGTTTCGTCAACAGAGGCGGAGAAAGGCGGCACAGTTAAAGTTTCCGACTACACGAATGCTGCCAAGAGAGGTGAGACAGTGCCCCCCTGTGGCGGCTACGCGGTACTGCACCACACTGCACGCAACACGACTCTGACCCGACGCATGATCCTGTTTACAATCACAATGATCTCTCAGTGGAACTTTTATAAGACCTTCAGAAGATTTAAGTGTGTATGTGTGTGTGCGTCTCCCAGTGTGTGAGAGGCCGTCAGATCAGAACCCCTTCCTGTGTCTGGACCTTACCTACGTCTCGGTCCTGCTCCAGGAGCTCGGCTTCCCCCCCGACAAGGAGCTGAAGGTAGCCTCCCTCCCACCACGCCTGTGTGTTGTCGTCGTCCCCCCAACCACCCCCCCCACCCCCGGTGTGAACCAAGGAGTCTCCCGGTGGATGTCATGGTGACCTGTCCGTGTGTATCTCTGTCTGTGTGTCTCTCTGTCCGTGTGTCTCCAGCTTGCCCGCACCATCGGGGAGGTGGAGACCAGCTGGCCGCTGGGGGCCGTCTTCCACTACATGGAGGCCAACCGGCGGTGACCTAGGCCCCGCCCCTCCGCCACCGGACCGGCCAATCACAGCCGGGGAACCTTTTAATCCAGCCCGACCTGCCCCTCGACCCTACACTGACATCATCACCTCCTCCTCCTCCTCCTCCTCCTCCTCCTCCTCCTCCTCCTCCTCCTCCTCTGGTTGGTCCGATTCGCCAGGTGATGACCCGGTCTCCACCTCAGCCAATCAGGAGCAGTGGCTGCTGTCCCGTGTTTTCCCAGCAGGAGTCACCGCTCAGCTGGAGGTCATCCATGTTGTACTCATCGTCCTCAACGCCCCGGTGCTGTGACACCACTTCCTGTCCTCCCATCCCCTGACAGGAAGTGGAGGGTTCAGGGAGGTGTCTGCTCTCAGGCTCCTGTTGGTGTCTGGACTCTGAAGACACTTTTTATTATTGTTCATACGACGGATGATGTTGTGATTCCGGGGGCCGAGGGGCCACCTGGGGGCCCTCATCGGACTGGGGGTCCTCTGGGCAGTTTGTGGGCGTGGCCTCCGTCACAACGACCCGCCCTCTTCTCCCGCCCCTCGTACACCAAAATCTGGTGTCTGTGTGCGTGTGTTTGTGTGTTTAAGGACACCTTCCTTTGTTTCCACAAGTGTCTTTATCAGTTTTGGGGGGTTTAGTCTCTCATTCTTGGACATGGTCTGGAGTCACATGACTCGGATCAGGTGACCACCGGGTTCTGTCAGTTGACCTCTGCTCTCCGGGGCCAAGCCAAGGTTTTTGTATTCTCTGAGAATGTACTTTGTATTACTGTGCCATCGTACTGGTGTCTTAAAGTCACGTTGTGATGGTCAAAAGAATGTATATCTTTTCATGTGTTTTTATTAAAACAGTCTTTAAACCACTAGGCTGTGATCTTTAACACCGTTTGGAACGGCTGCTGATTTCAAATTATTGGTTGTTAATTTAAGTGGTTCTCAAAGCGCTTTACATTATCTCCTCATTAAATGAAATGAATTAAATCTGTCATTTACCCATTCATACACACATATACACTGCCAGCTGGTCCGGAGGGTGAGGTGCCTTGCTCAGCGACACCCCGGCGCTAAGCTAGGAGGCGCCAGGGATCTAAATGGTTTCATGAATAATGCGCTGGGCCTTATCAACAAACCAGTGAAACTAGCAGCTGATCAGATTTTGTACCTGGGGAGGAGTTGAACAAATCAGTTGAACCAGCAGCAGATCAGATGTTGTAGCTGGGGTTGTGTGTTGAACAAACCTGTGAAACATCAGCAGATCACATGTTGTACCTGACTGCGGTCAAGTGAGCTGCCATTCGTTCATCCGTGGTTAAACCAGCCGTCACACGCCTTTACTCTAAACAGCCTTTGGGTGGTATCTCTCGCAACGTTTTCAAAATAAAACCCTTCACCTACGTGTGTAGACATATAGAACACTAGCTGTCTTACGGCGGCGTCTTTGTCAGCACTTGCGGACATCTTGCCAGTCAGCTGCTCACCCATAACATTGTGTTGGTAGTGATACTGTATGTACTTTATAAATAACCATAACTTGCTACATTTTCAACCGTTTTCCCAACGGTTTGGTTTCTTACAAACCTTATGGTGGTTATAATATTGTACCTATTTTAGAACATTTCAATTTTTTTTAGTATCTAACATTATTCATCAGTATCATGTATGCAGTGCCGTAACTACATCTCTGACGTTTATAACAAAACAAACCGTTTGAAAATGTAGCAAGGTGGTTAAGGTTATTTAAAAAGTACATGTACCACTACCAAGTCAACATAGTGTTATGGTTGAACAGCTGACTGTGGCAAGTTGGCCGCCAGTGCGGACCTTCGACGCCATTGGCCAGCAGAATATGCATGTGTACGTTTTTCAAATGACATTTTCTCAAAATCTATACAGTAAAATCAAATGGTTCCTTGTGGTCAAGTAGTCAGTACACCAGTTAGTATGTTCATATCAGTCAGTGCCTGAACTTATGTGACATTCGGTCTATAGCCCACTTCAAATTGCTGACATAATGCAAATTTGCAAAGGCGAGAATATGCATGTGTACGTTTTTCAAATGACATTTTCTCCAAATCTATACAGTAAAATCACATGGTTCCTTGTGTACAAGTAGTCAGTACAACAGTTAGTATGGTAATATCAGTCAGTGCCTGAACTTATGTGAAATTCGGTCTATAGCTCACCTCAAATTGCTGACATAATGCAATTTGCTAAGGCGAGAATATGCATGTGTACGTTTTTCAAATGACATTTTCTCTAAATCTATACAGTAAAATCAAATGGTCCCTTGTGTACAAGTAGTGGGTACAACAGTTAGTATGGTCATATCAGTCAGTGCCTGAACTTATGTGAAATTCGGTCTATAGCCCACTTCAAAGTGCTGACATAATGCAATTTTGCAAAGGCGAGAATATGCATGTGTACGTTTTTCAAATGACATTTTCTCTAAATCTATACAGTAAAATCTAATGGTTCCTTGTGTACAAGTAGTCGGCACACCGGTTGATATGGTCATATCAGTCAGTGCCTGAACTTATAAACAATACGGAGGCCTTTGCCGTCTCGAGTCTCGAGTTTCTCGCTCACAACCAATCACGTTCTTCTGGAGGTCACTAGTTCTTAATTGATTTCAGCTGCGTCTCCCCCGCCTCTCCTCATAAAGCGCCCCCACCGTGACGGATGTTAATCGTTTATTTTGCGTTGGATTGCGTGGGCTGAACAATCCGGACATCGTGGCCACCGACGTGGACCCCTGCCACCGGGACCCCCGCAGTGAGTAACGCGGGGTACTTCCTTCATGAGCACTCACTGCACTTGTTACACTCTCGCCATCTCCTCCTGTCGTCTGTTCTCGCCCCTCTATTGTACATGTTTTACCGCTGGTGGTTAATGTGGATTTGCTGATGGAAGTGGTAGTTTGTGTTGAGTGGTTTATCTATGGGATCGACTGACTAACTAACGCTACAGCACCGACCACCACACTGGGAAGTGTCCTCTGCTCACTGTGGAAGCAGCATGGAAGAACTGCAGCAACTCTGATGGAAACGAGGACCTCCACGCTGTTGAACACACTGTTCTAGGCCTACTACAAACTGAGGCGGTCCCACTCGGTTAAAGATCTCGTGGTCAATGCGGCAGACCGCTGGACCTGGACGTCACCTTCTGCAGATACTTCACTGCCCTCAGGAATCCACGGATAACTTGAAACATGTCCGACTCCACATGTCTGAAAAATCCAGGAAGGAAGAAAGGGGTCTGTTTTTGCTCAACCCATAACCCCACTGAGCCCTTCTGTGGAAACCTGTCTGACTGACCCTACTGACTGGGGGCCTGTTGATGTGTGTTTGGTTGGACTCTGGTAGAAGGTTTGCTGCTTGTGATCTGCAAGGTGGTCCTGGGTTAGATGCGGTGTCTGACTTGCACACCACTCTCCCAATTCTATTCTGCTCTTTACTACTTTTCTACTTTCAATACACTTGCTGCTGCTGCTGTTGACCGCTGGTGGTGCAATGTGGTTTTTATTCGCGTATGTTCTGTGGACTTTGCATTTGTATTTTAATGATGTTTACTGCCTGTTAGACCTCGGATTGCCAAACCTAAACTCCTTCACTGGCAAAATGTAGATGCAAATTAAATGCCAAAATTAACATTTCAATATTTGTTTTGCGTATTTCACCAATAGCTTCGGAACTAGACGGACCTCGTATATAATTAGCTCTTCAAAGATGCGGTCAGGCGCCCCTCCGTTATATAACGTTTTCTGCCCGGTACGAAATAGACCGACCAATAGCAACCCTTTAGGCATAGCATAGCATCGACCCATTTTAGATCGCGCCCTTTAGACACGCCCTTTGGAAATTGAACAACGCACTTCAACGCAGAGGATCCAGAAGGATTTCACAACGAGTCCATTGGAAGATATCGAGGAACATGAACATCACCAATGAAGGAGAGTAACGTTTCCACTTGCTATAGGAATTTAGTGAAGCACTAAATAGTTAATAATAATAATGATAAAATGTGGTCACCATTTATTGACTTTTTGGGTAAGACTTGCTTTACTAATATAACCACGTTAAAACCGCATTCATTTACTTTTCTTGTGTAGTTTCCCACTATTCATTAAATGTTTTATAGAAGTAAAAAAGTAATCAATAGAACTTAACACATTTGTACAACAATTAATCATTATACAGGATTTGAACATTTTCTATTCAAGCTCATGCTTCATAATATTACCAAGGATTGCAGAGTACCAAATGATTTATGAACAGTTGTTTTTGTTCAGGAGCGGATTGTACTCCCAGAGGCTTCAACAGAGCGGGTCTGGAGCTGGGAGCTGCAGGTGGATGTTGGCCAGGAGCCGTTCAGTCCTACAGGAACAGACGGGTGAGCCGTGGAACTGCACATTCTATAAACCTTGGCGTGGTCAAACGGTTCAGAATAAAACTGGAATTCAGTCATTGGTTGTGATTGGCTTGTTAGCCAAGCGTTCTCAGCCACTAGGACTAGTGTCCTTATGAAGATTAGATGTGTGGCTGGGTTTAGGAGTTTATAGGAAATGATACTTCTCAAGAACGCACAGAATGGGAGAAGATAAGCTATTGACATCTGAGTGAGCGAGGAGAAAAAAATCTCCAGTGTTTAAATAGATTTTGTCTTGTTTCAGTAGAGGTGATGGAGGCGGTCGTCTGGAGGTGCTCGTCTGGAGGTCCGTGGCGGTCGTCTGGAGGCGCTCGCTGCAGGTGGAGGGAAGGCCGGGAGCCGTGCAGCCCAACGGATGCAGAACGGTGAGACACGGAACTGCACAGCTGCACATTTTTTCTAGGCTTGGTGAATTGTTTAGAATTAAAACTTTGACATGCAGCCACAGCAACTCTGAGGTGTTCTGAAAAATGTCAGATGCATTCTCATTCAACCACTAGGATCAGCTCCAGGATGTAGGCTAGGTGTGTGTGGCTGGCTGTTGGGTTAAATAATACCTCACTCAAGACTGCACAGTAGGGCATCAGTGAGATCTGTGGGAGCGAAAGCAGAGGAGGAGTTGATTATCTGCATCATGTACGGGGAGAAATGTGCAGTGTGCAAATGGAACGTGTCATTCGCCTTTCAGAAGGACTGAGGAGGAGGTCCTGGAGGCGGAGGCCAGCCTGGAGGCGGAGGCCAGCCTGGAGGCGGAGGTGTCCTGGAGGCGTCCAACCTGGAAGGGGCGGCATGGAGGGCCAGGTGGCGGCTCCTCATCCAGTAAAGTTAAACTCATCTTCAGTGCATCCATGATGAAAGGGGAGAAATGTTCCAGTGTGCAACTGGAACTTGTGTCTCACATTTCAGAAGGGCCTGGAGGCGGCCGAGGTCCTGGAGGCAACGGCGGTCCTGGAGGCAACGGCGGGCCTGGAGGTGGAGGCCAACCTGGAGGTCCTGGAGTCGGTGGGCCTGGAGGCGGCGGTTGGGTCCTGGAGGGCCTGGAGGCGTCCAACCTGGAAGGGGCGGCATGGAGGGCCAGGTGGCGGCTCCTCATCCAGTAAAGTTAAACTCATCTTCAGTGCATCCATGATGAAAGGGGAGAAATGTTCCAGTGTGCAACTGGAACTTGTGTCTCACATTTCAGAAGGGCCTGGAGGCGGCCAACCTGGAAGGCCTGGAGACGGCCGAGGTCCTGGAGGCAACGGCGGTCCTGGAGGCAACGGCAGGCCTGGAGGTGGAGGCCAACCTGGAGGTCCTGGAGTCGGTGGGCCTGGAGGCGGCGGTTGGGTCCTGGAGGGCCCGGCGGCGGCGTCCTGGAGGGCCCGGCGGCGGCGGCGGCGGCGGCGTCCTGGAGGGCCCGGCGGCGTCCTGGAGGGCCCGGCGGCGGCGGCGTCCTGGAGGGCCTGGTGGCGGCGGCTCCTCATCCAGTAAAGCTAAACTCTTCTCCAGTGCATCATGAACGGGGAGGAATGTCCGGGGTGCAAATAGAACGTGTGTCACATTTCAGAAGGAATGAGGCGACGTTGCGGAGGTCCAGGCGGTTGGCCCGGTGGAGGTCCTGGAGGAGACGGTCCCGGCGGTGGAGGACAGCTGGGGGATCCGGCGGTGGAGGTCCGAAGGCGGCTCGTGATTAGACCAACCAGCTCCTCATCCATGGAAGGTAAGCTCTTTCTCCAGGTCAATCTGATCAACGAGAAAATCAAAGAGCGCAGCCATGAACTGGTGGTATCGCCATTTGGGGACTAAACTCTAATGTTTAACTCAAGTAACTGCAGTGTTTCCCCCAGCACTGTATGGTTAAGGCCGTCTTAACAGTAGGGCCCCGCCTTGACTACCAATGTAGAACAATTATATATAAAAAAATAATTATGCAATAACAAAGTGCAAAACTCGTAGGGAAAGAAAACATACTTTCCTCAAGTACAAAAAATATAGATAAATAATTTGTCGGTAATACTGTATACTGTTCAAAACAATAGTCGTGCCATAAAGCATTTTGAATGCAATTGAAAAGGCGGTTGTATGTATTATTGCGAACTGAAACCCTCACCGAAGACCCCCCCCCCCCCCCCCCCCCCCACCAACTTGACTAAGACATTGTCTGGGGGAAACACTGAACTGGGTTGTATCACTTAGTAGTGAGTACACTAGGGTAGCTGGGTCATCTCCAAATGGTAACTGAGTGTTTGCTCCAGCAGGATTGAAGGAGTCACTGGGGATGAAGATCACTGCTCAGGGGCTGACGACCACTCATCTTTCCGGAGAAGGTACATAAATCTACAGCTGATGTGATTAAAGTTCTGCAGTTCAGATCCGCTGATAAATGGTCCCATACCGTATCCACAGCGTCCTCATGGTGCAGGCGGTCAAACCTCCACCTCTTTGAAGAGACCAAGCAGCTTGATGACTGACACTGGTTCTTTACACTCAAGACCTCGTCCCGGAGCAGAGGACGGACCTAAGGCCCGCAGCGCAACCGACTAGAGACTCCATGTGGAACCGGTAAGATACTGGATTGACCATCTTGAAGACATTTTCATTTATTCAACAAGGTTAGTTTTGTTTGGCGGGTATGTTGCTTTGATACTAGGGGCTTCTTCTGTAACAAACTTTCTAGAGAATAAGATCTGACTTCAGCCAATCAGCGGGATGTCCTTGAAAAAGAGCCAATGGCTGAAGGTGCTCAAACGCATTCTTTTGACTCGCTCCTCTACTATTGCTGTAATCAAGCTGGATGGCTATTTTGCTCCTTCTACTGACAAAATCAAGTCTGCCACCTGGTGGCTGAGGGCGTAGCAACTCGGGGTACATTGGAAACATGATAAGAAGAGCCTGTTTTTGATGGTTGGATCGTACACCTAAATGTTTTTACATCAAAATATCGCCGAACCCCATGTTGGACAATGCTTGTTTTCATCCTTTCTATGTTTAGCTTTGATTTATCCTTACCTTTTCTTGTGACCCATTCCCCTTAGGCTCAATTAAGTTGACCTCTCTTTCAGGCGACTTAAAGGGAGACCAGATGTGCGGCAGCTGGGTGTCATGGTGCAGAGACCCAACGCTGGTAAATATTTACTTCCTCCTTGAACAGACCTAACGCGTCAAACGGCAATTATATAATCCCTCCTGATCTTTATAAAGGTCTGAAGACAAGTCTTTTCTGTGAACATCTCCACTGACTAGTGTGCTCTTAATTAAATTAAAGTTAATTAAATGCAGTAACTCCAATGCACCTGGAGGCTCGTATTGAATTTTTTTGAAACCTGGTTCTCCAGCACTAGGACTGTTGCGGTAAATAAATGCTTGTTTTTTCGCTAATTTAAGTCTATAAATCAAATGCCGATTGAGACCAGGTGGGGCTGTTCCTGCATTTATAGACATTTGATTGCCCTTGACACTGATTCTACTTTTTGCATCATTTTACTTCACAGTACTGAACTACACCAGTGTGTCCTACTCCCATAAACCCTGAGGATCCCTGGATGGCTACACCAGCACATTAATCCACACCCAACATCAACACACGGTGCACACTCTATAGAGCTCGTAAGTCCGCCCCTTGCGGCGGGACCTCGTGAGATCGTAAGATATGACTGGGTTTCAATGGAGAGAAAGTAATTATTTTCTCCATTTTATGTTGCACCACATTTTGGGGGAAGAATGTTTGAATCAATCTTTGTCATTTATTTCTGTACTCCATATCTGTAATCCCAGCTGTTGTATTTTAACACAGTAGCTGGGAACCCTCTTTATAGGGAGCGACTAGAGGGACGAGGCTGGAAGCAAACCTGAGCCTGGATCTTAACCTTCTTTCTAAACCTAATGCCGCAATTAAACCGCAAATAAAGTGAGGCCTAAAGTAACTTGACTCTCTTACCTAAACTCGCTTGTCTAAACTCGCTTGCATAAAACCTAAACTCGCTTGCATAAAACCTGAACTTGCTTGGCTAAACTCTCATCGCTTGCCTAATACCTGAACTTGCTTGCCTAAACTCGCTTGCCTAATACCTGAACTCGCTTGCCTGAACTCGCTTGCCTAAACTCGCTTGCCTAATACCTGAACTCGCTTGCCTAATACCTGAACTCGCTTGCCTAATACCTGAACTCGCTTGCCTGAACTCGCTTGCCTGAACTCGCTTGCCTGAACTCGCTTGCCTGAACTCGCTTGCCTGAACTCGCTTGCCTGAACTCGCTTGCCTGAACTCGCTTGCCTAAACTCGCTTGCCTAAACTCGCTTGCCTAAACTCGCTTGCCTAAACTCGCTTGCCTAAACTCGCTTGCCTAAACTCGCTTGCCTAAACTCGCTTGCCTAAACTCGCTTGCCTAAACTCGCTTGCCTAAACTCGCTTGCCTAAACTCGCTTGCCTAAAACCTAAACTCGCTTAGCTTGACTCGCTGGCCTGTACTCGCTTTGCTAAACTCGCTTGCATAAAACCTAAACTCGCTTAGCTTGACTCGCTTAGCTTGACTCGCTTGCCTAATACCTGAAGTCGCTTGCCTAATACCTGAAGTCGCTTGCCTAATACCTGAAGTCGCATGCCTAAACTCGCTTGCCGAAAACCTAAACTTGCTTGTCCAAACACGTTACACAAAGTTAACCATCCATAATCTTTAACCCAAACCAGACTTGTCCCTGGGTCGCTCCACTTTAATTTAGAGGTTTCTTCTTTTACCTCATCTGCGTTTTGAGTTTCATTCTTTGAGGGCTTGAAGTGCTTTGGAGGATATTTGAACCTTTGTTTGCCGCATCAATAAACATGCTTTATCTTTACCCATTTTGTTTTGGATTGCATTTCTATGTGTAATCCGGCCAAATGTTCAGTGTCCTTACATGTAATGTCTATGGTCTGACGATAATCTGACCTCTTCATGAAGCAGAATGTGTGTGAATGTTGTCCCGTGAGCTCCAGGCTCTCTGTGGGCCTGTCAACGTCTCTTTAGCAAAAGGTTGGAGAGTGAAATTCATTTTTGTGCCATTTTCATGTGTTCCTGAGTATTTCAGACCTGTGGTGTTTCACATGAGACCTTAATGGGAACTTTTCTTTTTCTGCCTGCATACGTAATGCCTACATTAGTAGGGTTCTTGCATGCGGGTGTCCGGCTTGTTGGTGTAAAAAGGCCTATACATCATCCTGCCTGATTATAGCGGATATGGGCAGGATCTAGACCAAGCTCTCCTAATCGGGTCAGCAATAGCCGGGTTTCAATGCCCAGAATCTGAGTTTGAATGCTACTGAATTAATGGAATGTTGCATTTTTTGTTTTACATCATAGTTTCTAAATTGCGCGCCAATCAATGAAACCTTATGCGGAATCAGATAGTCGGCTCTTTGCTGCACATTAAGATAAATGTAGTTGTCACACAAGCTATTTTTGTAATTATTTCAGGGGGGTAAATGCCTTGGAAAAAATGTAGTAGTGCGTTCAGGATAAGGACTAATGTAGCATATGTCAGCCTAGGCCTAATCAATTGTGTTTTAATATCTTTAGCATTCATATTATTGCAGTCTAATCTTTTCGTAGGCTATTCTGTTGATGGCCTTGATGGGGAGATATTTTAACGCTTTTTAACCCCATTTTCCTGCATCATTCCTGCGTTGCCCCCTCCTACGGAGCCCATTTCAGCACCGTGTCAGTAGACGGTTACAATCCTACGAACGTCGTGAACGCGAGCTCGAAGCGCTCCAAAGAAATTTACGATGGCTTGCAAGATCCATCGTGAGAATGATCATACGAGCATCGTTAACGGGAAACGGAGCCCTGATGCCCATGATCCTCTGTTGGTGCTTACATTGATAGATAGATTTTGGCTCTTATTATGAATATTCATGACATGCAAACATCTCGCCTCTGCTAGGCTAACAGCACTGTCCGTAACACACGCACGCACAAACACAGGACAGGAACACACACACACGGCCACGGTGGAGAGGTCATCTCTCTTATGACGTCACAATGAGCTGCATGACGTTGGAATTTTTTTCTAAGAATCTTTAACGTTTGCATGTCTACTGTTGCACACATATTGAAAAACGCTTCTGAACAAAAGACATCGCTCGACGATTTCCGTCTGATTATTAATAAGCTTATTCTGTCTGTGTTGTTTCTGCAAGGAACGAACGGAAAACAAAGGTATGTTACGTAGGGATCGACCGATATATCGGTCGGCCGATATTATCGGCCGATATTCGCGTTTTTTACGTGTATCGTATCGGCCGATACGCGGCTGATTTTCGCCGATTTTTTTTTATTTTTATTTTATTTATTTTTTTTTACTTGTTCTACCTCACCTGTTTTTACTATTTGTTAAATATTGTTCATCTACTTGTTCTTACTTGTTCTACTTCACCTGTTTTTACTATTTGTTAAATATTGTTTTTTATATTGAAGTTCAATAAATGTTTCTTTAAAAAAAAAAAAAAAAAAAAAACGGCTCAAGAAAGTCGGTATCGGCGTATCGGCTAAGGCTGATGAAAAAATATCGGTATCGTATCGGCCCTAAAAAATCGGTATCGGTCGATCCCTGTCACTTAACGAAAAAAATTAAATGATTTACTAGGGAACGGGCTGTTAAATAGGATTCATTTGTTGAGTTTATAGGCTCTGTCGTATGTGTACGATCGTTTATCTGACGCATCGTTTCATAACGCGGCCCTCAAGTCGGACAAGTCGTTTTATTTTTCCCATCACATTTAATCGGTCACCATAATGCAATTTTGCATTATGTCAGCACTTTGAAGTGGGCTATAGACCGAATTTCACATAAGTTCAGGCACTGACTGATATGACCATATTAACCCGTGTGCTGACTACTTGTACACAAGGAACCATATTATTTTACTGTATAGATTTTGAGAAAATGTCATTTGAAAAACGTACACATGCATATTCTCGCCTTTGCAAAATTGCATTATGTCAGCACTTTGAAGTGGGCTATAGACCGAATTTCACATAAGTTCAGGCACTAACTGATATGACATACTAACTGTTATACCGACTACTTGTACACAAGGAACCATTAGATTTTACTGTATAGATTTAGAGAAAATGTCACTGACTGATATGACCATACTAACTGTTGTACTGACTACTTGTACACAAAGAACCATGTGATTTTACTGTATAGATTTAGAGAAAATGTCATTTGAAAAACGTACACATGCATATTCTCGCCTTTGCAAATTGCATTATGTCAGCAATTTGAAGTGGGCTATAGACCGAATGTCACATAAGTTCAGGCACTGACTGATATGACCATACTAACTGTTGTACCCACTACTTGTACACAAGGGACCATTTGATTTTACTGTATAGATTTTGAGAAAATGTCATTGACTGATATGACCATACTAACTGTTGTACTGACTACTTGTACACAAAGAACCATGTGATTTTACTGTATAGATTTAGAGAAAATGTCATTTGAAAAACGTACACATGCATATTCTCGCCTTTGCAAATTGCATTATGTCAGCAATTTGAAGTGGGCTATAGACCGAATGTCACATAAGTTCAGGCACTGACTGATATGACCATACTAACTGTTGTACCCACTACTTGTACACAAGGGACCATTTGATTTTACTGTATAGATTTTGAGAAAATGTCATTTGAAAAACGTAGGCTACACATGCATATTCTGCTGGCCAATGGCGGCAATGGCGGCCAACTTGCCACAGTCAGCTGCTCACCCATAACACTGTGTTGACTTGGTAGTGGTACATTTTTAAATAACCTTAACCACCTTGCTACATTTTCAAACGGTTTGTTTTGTTATAAACGTCAGAGATGTAGTCACGGCACTGCATACTTGATACTGATGAATAATTATGTTAGATTCTAAAAAAATTGAAATGTTCTAAAATAGGTACAATATTATAACCACGTTAATAAGGTTTGTAAGAAACCCAACCGTTGGTAAAACGGTTGAAAATGTAGCAAGTTATGGTTATTTATAAAGTACATGTACCACTACCAACACAATGTTATGGGTGAGCAGCTGACACACGTAGGTGAAGGGTTTTATTTTGAAAACGTTGCGAGATACCACCCAAAGGCTGTTTAGAGTAAAGGCGCACGAAGATTTTGTGTGACGGCTGGCTTAACCGCGGATGAACGAATGGCGGCTCACTTGACCGCAGTTGTACCTGGGGGTGGGTGGAGGCAGCAGATGGGATCTGAACTTTCAGTGCGTGAGGAAATGCCTGATAACTAACTATTCAATCTTCTTGTGTTTCAACATCAACCGATCATGCGTGCCGAATGGATAAGCAGAGTTACGGCGTCAAGTAATAAGCATTTAGCGAAAATTATAATCAAGAACTGCAGCTGTAGTTCTGTGCCCCCTAGCGGCCACCGTCCAAACTGCCGCGCAGGAGCGGAGGCATCAAGGGCTGATTATGGTCCCACGTTCACGCAACTTAAGGGGGTTACTGACCCCTTACGTCCTTGTGGACCCTCCTTGCGTCCACCGCAAGGGCCTTGCGTGCGCCTCCCAAAGATATTTTCCTTCCGTCGAGGCGACGCAGAAGCAAGGGCTGTGATTAGTCCGCTTATGCCCCGTTTACACCATCCCGCTAATGGCCGCTAATGGCCGATGGACCACCGATGTGGAAGTCGGGGTGATTCGGGTGACATCGGGCTAAAAATGTATGATCGGGTCAATTTATCGGGGTAGCATTTACACATACCCGATGTTATAACGATAACATAACGATTTATGCCAGGGAAGACACCCGAAGTGCGTTTGGCGTCATTTCGGTAGAAGGCAAAGGGGAGACTGGTTTAGACTGATATTTATTTATATATTTATTTATATTACAATAGCAATTTTATAATAGAACGCCGGTTCTAAATGGGCGAAGTACCCCTGTAATTATAAAAGTAGGACATCCATCCATCACCCCCTATTTATACCCAAGTGGCAGATTGAGGGTCTTCCTTAACGCAATCTGGTCACTCACAATCGTTATTTGTCGAGGGTTCTCGAGGGTCTTTCGTGTGTTGAGGTTGGCGATATAAAGACGATAAAACACGATAAAGCGCGGAAGATTAACGAATATAGCCGATGTGCCCAGGAAAATTCCCGAACGACTTGCGATGTCTTACGTTATACTCCCGTTATATTCCCGATTATAGCGGATTAGCCCATAGCAACACCTGGTAACCGATTCTACCCCGATAGACCCAAAATTAACGAACATGTTCGTTCTTTGCCGATGTTGCCCGATGTTGCCCGATCATTGAGCATTTCTTCCCGTTTCTTCCCGTTGTCTAACGATGTTCCCGGGAAGAGTAACGGTGTTTCCCGATGCAACCACGCTATTTGCCGATGTTATAACGATAGCTGCTGATTAAGCCATCGGGCACCATCGGGGCCCACTATCGGGTAGGTGTAACCCCCCCATTACCCGACGCAGAATAAAGGTTCACGACTGCGTAGAAGCTTCTGCGTGTTCATTGCGTTGCGTGAACGTGGGACCATAATCAGTCCTTCAGTCGGGGCCGATCGTGCAGATTGAAGCGGTCCAGGACAATAAGGTGACGCGGTCACGCGGCATGTGCTTCTCTTATATCAGTGTAACTTCAAGCACATCCCCAGCCAAACCCTGATGACTATCGGAATCCCTATATCCCTACTTAAAAAAGCCCTAATAAATCCATGCTGTTAAAATTAGAATTGTGTCACAATACATCTATTATTATTTCATTAATTAATTACAGAGCTAAATGAAGGCACAGTCTATTATCGTGTAGCCGATATGGATAGGCAATATTTTCTGTAGAAAGAGTTACACATTTTTAGTATCTCTTTAATTTTACTCCCACTGTATTTCCTGTCTGGTTTTAAAGATTCCACATCATGCTTTTTTAGGGTTAATAATTACATTTGGGGGTACTATTAGAATAGGGGCACATGCCTGAATGTTAGAAATACCCCCCTTTATTCTCACACTGTTAATTTTTGCAAAACCAATTTCAGCATCTTTCTAAAAAGGTCTGTTTTGTAACATGTCGCTTTTTTTAGCCCAGTCTGCTGTGATTGGTCGAACGATTTGCAACCCCTCAAATTCACAACCCAGAGAAGTTGTAAACGTTAGCCGTGTTTCAGATCAAGCATGCGTTCCGTTGCCTGGCATTGCATAATGGATTCCAGGATAAAAACGTCAGAGATGCTGTGATAACTTCCCTATGCGACATGTCACATGTCTTTAACGCTCTGCTTTCCTGTGCAGATATGGGGCCTCTACGAATTCTCTTTATTGCCTAGGAACTGTCCTTTCCTTTGATGATGACCCGGAAGTGCTTGGAGGAAAGGTTGTTCGAATTCTAAAAATGCTTAGGAAAGGAGCCCCGATGCTTCCTTCAACCTTCCTTTAGCATTGGTTACTCCTGCTGCGCTTCCTTTGCGAAGGAAAGGAGTTAGTGGTATCCCATAATCCTTTACGGTGGCAATATTTAAAGCAACATGCCACAGACGAAGTTTACCGACTCTACGCGAAGATGCATGAGAGATGTGGTAAAGCAGAAGAATAGAAGAGAAGAAAATACAATTGATAATTATGGATACAAATTCCAGAAACATAATTTTTTGAATATAAATGAATTAATATATTACTGGTTAATAAGCACATAAAATATATCATAAGAAAATAAATTGCTCAAATCGTGGACGGCTCAAATGCAGGCGATCTGAAACGCAGCCATAGAGTGGCGAAGTCACGCCCCTTCCGGTAGACCTCATGGGACCTATGAGATCGAAAAATATGAATGGGTTTCAATGGAGAGAAAATAATTATTTTATGGTCCCAGTCTTTATATGCCCTGGATTACACATATGTTTGTGGATTTAAATGATAATTTTTCATGCAAAGAAAACTAAAAAAATTTGTGAAGAAGTTTGATAATTTTAGGTTTTATGCGAGGCCGCTTTTGTGAACTACAGCTCTTCGCTGCTCTCGACGCATAGGATATACGTCACCACACCCGCACTTGGAACTCGGCACAGAGATGGCGATCTCTCTGCTCCACTTCACCACTTTTTTTCAAGGCGAGGATAAAAGCATAGAAAGAGGTGAAAAACACTATAAGTCGGGGCATGTGGAGAGTTTTAGTTATGTGCCATCTCTGTTCCGAGTTCCAAGTGCGGGTGTGGTGACGTATATCATATGCGTCGAGAGCAGCGAAGAGCTGTAGTTCACAAAGTGGCCTCACATAAAACCTACAATTATCAAACTTCTTCACGAAGATTTTTAGTTTTCTTTGCATGAAAAATTATCATTTAAATCCACAAACAACATATGTGTAATCCAGGGCATATAAAGACTGGGACCAGAAAATAATTATTTTCTCTCCATTGACACCCATTCATATTTTTCGATCTCATAGGTCCCATGAGCTCTACCGGAAGGGGCGGAACTTCGCCACTCTATTGCGGGTAGCCGGGGGGCGGGAATTTTGCCCGCCCCCCCTTTTGCCCACCGCCCACTCCAAGCCCACACGTCCCACTATTACGGGAGTAAAGTTTGAGTTCAAACGAGCTGTTTCACGTCCTTATTGAGCGCCGTTATTCTCGGCGCAAATACTCCCCTTGGGCAGGACTAGGATTAGTCTAGCTCAGCAGACGTAAAACATGTAGCAACTTCATAAGGGAGAAGTCGAAAAGCATGATATCACCCCTTTAATAAATCCCCCTAATCTTATCGGGGGTCTGACTGCACCGCGCCCAGTCCGCCGCGTGGGGGCGCCCCTCCACCGGGGACCGCACCGCGCCCGGCCCGCCGCGGGGGGGCGCCCTTCCACCGGGGACCGCCACCCAGGCCCCGGATGTGGCAGACTGCACCTCCCCCAGCTGCCGAGCCTCCTCCGTCCACCTCCCGGTCCCCGAGCCTCCACCCAGCGGCTCTCCCTGTGCCACTGCAGTGAAAACGGTCGCTTAACCAGAACAGGAGCCGGGCTTAGACCAACACGACCCGACCAGTAAGACCAGTAAGACCACCGTCGGTGCTCCGCAGACCTCAGACACCAGCTCCTTTTTCTGTGCGCCGCCTTTCCTTCACATCGTCTGGATTTCGTCATCGTACCGGCAAGATGGTAAGAAACGACTCGTATTTTCTGCCCATCGACCGATAGATAAAAACGGTGGGCCGGACCGGGTCCCTGGTCCACGGTCCCCCGAGGGGTGTTGGGTCCACGGTCCCCCGGTCGGACGACAGCTGGGCTCAGGGTCTGGACCCCGTCTCCTCCGGAGGGGACGGATCGCTCCTCTGAAGACAGCCGTCCCTCGGTGCTCCTACCTCCAGCCTGTGGCCCACTTAGACCCACCAGACCCCCTACCTGCCCGACCAGGCCCGACAGTATCAGTCCGGGGACCGGGGGTCAGTCTGTCTCGAGTCGTGACAGGACGGGACACGTCTGACGGGTCTTTTCTCTTCCATCGCTAGAACAGAAGCGGTATGCTCCATTTCCTTCCATAAGCTATAAAACGCGCCCACTGGTCTGATGAGCTCTTGGATCCACGCAGTGGCTCCGTGTTGACAGTCGACACACGGCCCGGTTGTGTATCCCGTAACACCGCCGGAGAGGCCCGGGGACCGCGGCTATTTCGAGCCGTCTATTTGCGGTCCGAGACCCTGGCAGGGTCTGGCCGCTCCGGGGGGGGGGGGGGGGGGGGGGGGGTCGACTCTGCTATGGATCGATTAATGGGCCGGTGGGCCATGTAGGAAAGGTGTTTTACCGAGGAACCTTAGACCGAATACCGTGTTCCCGGATCGGTGGGACTAGAAGGCCCTTCACCGAGGGGAGTCATTAGTCACCCGAGCGTTGCAGACATAACGAGGCTTCACAGGCTGAGAGCCACGGAGCCAAAGCGCCCTGGGGAGGTGGGGGTCGGCAGAGCTGCTGCCTGAGGACCGCGGATTGATCCACACTTTGGGGCCCATATGCTGTCGAGCAATCAGCCCACCCACATACACAGCTAATGGAGATGGATAAACGCGATGGCGGAGAGCAGGAGTCACGGAGCCGGTGAACGGTGCTCCGTGCAGCCCACTCAATCCCGATTTAGTTTGAGGCGGCCCGTGCCTCTCCACCGCGGTACGCCGTATGCATCACCGTGGTTCAGGGGAGGGGGTCTCTAGGGGTAAAAGCAACCCGGTTATCTGGGCTTCATCAGTTGGGTCCTGAATAATACGAAGTGTTGATCATGAAGTTAAAAGACTGAAGGATCCAGCATGTCGAAGGGTCGAGATCCATGAGGGACCGGGTCTCCTCCGCACCTCTGGAGGAACCTGACTAGTCCAGACCTTCAATCAGCTTCTGGTTCCACGAGCGACATGATGGTTCTTCTGGGTCCTGACCTCTGGTCTAGACCGGAGACTCTGAGACCAGCAGGACCCCTATAACCGGGTGAAGACCGGGGCCGGAGGAGGGGACCCCCGGAGGTCCGGGGGTCTTGCAGAGGGGGTCCGGCGTGGACCAGGATTTCCCCGGGGTTCTTAGCAGGCCGATGGGGTGATGGAGTGGTCATCTCCATGGGAACAGGGCGGTCTGCAAGGTGTTTCCTAGAGGGAGGCTCTGATTGGTCCAGACTAGCGTCACTCAACATGGCTGTGTTGTTGTGGGTGTGGCTATGGTGTGAAATCATTATATCCTGCATCATGTGATGGTCACATTGCAAGCCTACTGGTCCTATGTTCATATGTATGTTTGCTAGCTCAAGAGCTTGCATGCTAGCACCACTTGCTGCAGGGATAATTGCTAACATGCTATATTGCGTTGTGTGTCTACCTTTGCTTTCATTATCAAGTTGTCAATTAGTATTATGAAATAAGAAGGTATATTATTAATCCCAAAAGGGAAATTATGTGAAATGTAGACCCTTTCTGGAGATCTTTCACCGTAGTAACGTCCTTTTAACGTCTAGTGATCAGTGTCTGTCTCACACATCAGAGGATTGATCTGGAGTCTGACGGCAGCCCGCTCAGACTGGGGCCAGGGGAGCGTGGAGGCTGTAGAGAGGGGTTCTGAACAGAGCAGTGTAGAGAGGGGTTCTGAACAGAGCAGTGTAGAGAGGGGTTCTGAACAGAGCAGTGTAGAGAGGGGTTCTGAACAGAGCAGTGTAGAGAGGGGTTCAGAACAGAGCAGTGTAGAGAGGGGTTCTGAACAGAGCAGTGTAGAGAGGGGTTCTGAACAGAGCAGTGTAGAGAGGGGTTCTGAACAGCAGTGTAGAGAGGGGTTCTGAACAGAGCAGTGTAGAGAGGGGTTCTGAACAGAGCAGTGTAGAGAGGGGTTCTGAACAGAGCAGTGTAGAGAGGGGTTCTGAACAGAGCAGTGTAGAGAGGGGTTCTGAACAGAGCAGTGTAGAGAGGGGTTCTGAACAGAGCAGTGTAGAGAGGGGTTCTGAACAGAGCAGTGTAGAGAGGGGTTCTGAACAGAGCAGTGTAGAGAGGGGTTCTGAACAAAGCAGTGTAGAGAGGGGTTCTGAACAAAGCAGTGTAGAGAGGGGTTCTGAACAAAGCAGTGTAGAGAGGGGTTCTGAACAGAGCAGTGTAGAGAGGGGTTCTGAACAGAGCATTGTAGAGAGGGGTTCTGAATCTAGCAGACTGGTGCTGGAGTTCCAACTCCCTTCCCAGAATCCCCATGTCAAAGCTTCACCCACTCACGTAAATGAGTTTCTCTTAGGTGGAAAATGTCCTCCATGTAGCGGGAAACAAAGAGGTATCACTGCCCTGTAGGGGTGTGGCTTCCCTCCCTGGCTCCACCTCCCTTTCAGCTGTAACGGAGTAGGACTGCTGGGTCAAAATGAAACTCCTATTGACTCTAAAGACACTGTACTGCCTGAAGAACGCAGACCCCCCCCCCCCCCCTGTGTGGGCCAGGTAGGAGTGTGTACTCAGGAGAACCCCAGTCCAGCTGTGGTTCCTACGATGACGGGACGCTGCACACAGAGGAACCCTAACCGTTGACCCTACTAGAGCAACCCTAACCTTTGACCCTACTAGAGGAACCCTAACCTTTGATCCCACTAGAAGAACCCTAACCTTTGACCCTACTAGAGGAACCCTAACCTTCTTTGACCCTACTAGAGGAACCCTAACCTTTGACCCTGCTAGAGGAACCCTAACCTTTGATCCCACTAGAGGAACCCTAACCGTTGACCCTACTAGAGGAACCCTAACCTTTGACCCTGCTAGAGGAACCCTAACCTTTGACCCTACTAGAGGAACCCTAACCTTTGACCCTACTAGAGGAACCCTAACCTTTGACCCTGCTAGAGGAACCCTAACCTTTGGGTCAGTAGACTCTACTGAACCCTAACCGTTGACCCTACTAAAGGAACACTAACCTTTGGGTCTAGTGAACCTTAACCTTTGGGTCACTAGACTCTAGTGAACCTTAACCTTTGGGTCCCTAGAGGACCCTTTTGGACTGGCCGGGCCCAGGAGAAGGGTTCTCCGTGGAGGACTCGCTCGGTGCTCGTGGTGAGGTCCATGATTACATTTAGCTGTGGAACCCGATCCGCCTGGTCTGGGTTTATAGATAGCCAGTCCGCGGCCGCTGGCCCATGAAGAATTCCCCGGGGTTCAGCGATGGGCACGGGGTGGTCCCTCTGAGGGGGTTCTGGAAGTTTCTAGGTTCTAGAGAGACAGTCATCTCTGACCCTGCTCTGAGTCTGTAGTCCTGGACCCCGATCTTCTTTTCTCCAAAGCTATTTGGCTTCAAACGGCTCCGCGGTCCACAGACTGATGCTATCATGCTAGGCTACACCTGTGGCCGCTGCAGTGTTGGTTGCCTTGCTCTACCTGCTGAGTCACACAGGGAATATAACCCCCAAACCTGCAGTGTTAGTGCCTTGCTCTAGCTTCGGAGCTGCAGTAGGGTGTGGAACCCCCAACCCTGCGCGGTGGAGGACTTTGGTATCTCCTGGTCTAATCTTGGGCCACCTCTTGCTCTTTGCCGCTCTTAAAATAACCTCAACCTCATAGCACACAACACAAACACAGTGGACTACACACAGTGGACTACACACACTGGACTACACACAGTGGACTACACACACTGGACTACGCACAGTGGACTACAGACCACTGGCCTACACACACTGGATTACACAAAGGGCCCTAGGCCGACAGCACATACTACAGTCCTCCTCATTCAGCGGTCCTGTTCCACCGTCAAACATCTGTCTTTGTGTCTGTCTGTCTGTCTGTCCTCATGTGAAGGGAACCTCCCTGCATCCCCCCCCCCCCCCACTGGCAGGGTGGCCCCGTTCAGGGAACTGTGTGTGTGTGTGTGTGTGTGTGTGTGTGTGTGTGTGTGTGTGTGTGTGTGTGTGTGTGTGTGTGTGTGTGTGTGTGTGTGTGTGTGTGTGTGTGTGTGTGTGTGTGTGTGTGTGTGTGTGTGTGTGTTACTGTGGTCTTCAGGATGAGCCTGACCCACTCTCTGCTCCGTGGCTGGGCTGTCCCACAGTGACCTGATGCACAGCTACTTATGCTAGGTTACATACGCTAGGCTATGCTAGGTTTGTGCCCCTTGCTGGCGTCTCTGCTGGGGGACGTTCAGATCAGGTCGCCCTCAGCTGCACATTAAGTTAACCGCTCGTTTCAATGAAAATTAGTATTAAATGTGTACTATATATAAAGTAAAGGTGCCTCTAGTTATAGGTATAGTAAGTAATAGTATGGTGGTTTTATATGTATCGTCTTTAGTGTGTAATATGCATAGTACATAATGTGTTACACGTATAGTAGATAATGTGTAATATCTCTTTCTCTTTCTCTCTCTCTCTCTTTCTCTCTAGGGCAATGAGGCGAGCTACCCCCTGGAGATGTGCTCTCACTGTAAGTACTGTGGTCTGTCCTCCACTCAGCTGTTGGTCTCTACTCCAGTTTTTCCCACAGACCAAGGACCAATGTGTGGTGGTGCGGGGGGGGGGGGGGGGGGGGGGGGGTGGTAGTATCATATATATATACGCCATCGGTGGGTTCATGTGTTAGCATCGTCGTTCTCGCTCCGTGTGTGTGTGTGTGTGTGTGTGAGAATGACAGGGAGAACGAGTGCTATGCAGAGATGAATGGACGGAACGATTTTTAGATTTAAAAAAAAAAAAATATATAAAAAAAAAAAAAAAAAAAGACAGAATCAATTCGTGGCGCTCGATGTTGATTCTGTGGCGCCGCGCCACACAATGGTCTATGTATGGGAAACACTGTACTCTCAGTCTGCTGTTCCTCCTGTAAGAACACACTGTGGACTGGTTTATTCCTGGCATGTTGTTGAGCCTGTGTGTGTGTCCGGTGTGTATGATGTAGTGGTGAGTTGTGTTATCTAGGAGACACCTTGGTGTTGGAGAGTGAGTCAGCCATCTTCCTCCTCTTTCCTCTCCTTATCTTCTCCTCCTCCTCCCGTCTCCCTGTCCGCTCCTCTTACTGGTGGCCATGACAGAGCCTGAGGGTCCTCTTCATCCTCCTCTTTCCTCCTCCTCCTCATCCTCCTCCTCCTCCTCTCCTCCTCCTCCATGTTGAGACTTAAGAGGCTCCCTCTCTCTGGATTTCACAGCTCCGCGTCTGCTTCTCATCATCTAACCCCTAGCCCTTATGCTAGCCCTTATGCTAGCCCTAATGCTAGCCCTTATGTCCGACGATATGTTAGCTGCCTTGTAAGCATATATGTTGGCAGATATGTTAGCTGATAGTTATCAGAAATGTTGGCTGATAGTTAGCAGATATGTACTTGGTAGCTCACATGTTAGCTATCATGTTTGCTTTGCTGGCATGTTATGTGATAGTGTGATGAATATTGTGCTGTGATTGGCCAGTAATTCCTCTTCCTGTACCAGTGGACGGGTTCTCCTTTCCTCTCAGGGGTTCCCCCCCCCCCCCTCCCCTCCTGGGGCAAAGGGGAGGAGGAGGAAGAGGGGGGGGATGCCGTGGCTATATTTAGACTTCTGCCCGACACAGGCTCAGGACGCTACATTAGCCTCGCGCCGCAGAGCTAGCTGGACCAATCAGCCTAATGCGCACACACACACACTCTCTCTGACCTGGTTTGGGGTGTTTCTTCATGGATCACTGATCCCTGTGTTTGATGTTCTGTACTGAAGTCATAAACCACAGAGTGCTGCCTCTGTCAATCAGCCCCCTAACGCCATGGTTACCAGGTGCTGGTTGCTAGGTGACCAGGTGATGGTTACAGGGGGTGATTGTGACCAGGTGACCAGGTGATGGTTACCAGAGGCTCGTTATATACGCGATTGCGTCTCATACCCCTTGCCAAATCCTCGAGCAATGCCAAAGCTGCCATATTTAAGCTCGTTAGAATACAGAGGCTACCAGCAGAATTATTTATAGGCCTTGTGCCAATAGGATAATTGATAACTATAGCTTATAGGCTAATGAAATGTAGGCCTACGTATATATGTATGTATATATATGTATCAGGCTAATTAATGAAACTTAAGTGATACAGTTGCTCTGGCCAAGGATTGTGATTTGAAAGGGTTGTAGTGTGAACATAATATTTCCTTAGTTCATATTTCATCATGGGTGCTTTATAAAATTAATAATAAAAATAATAAATCTGAAGTGATGTGCGCGATGTGCGTTAGGTATCGAAAGAGTGTTGTTCTTCTTCTCTTAGGATGATTGGCGGTTTGCAACCCGACATGGTGCATTACCGCCACTAACTTCCTGTTCTTGTTTCCGGAGATTGCCGTTTGTAAAACTTTGCGGGACCTCTTCTCCTGGGTGAAAGGATGCGTCGGACTGCGCACTATTTTCCGCATTGGAGTTTTTTCTATAAATCACGACGTTGGTGGTGAAAGATGCGTACGCATATATCCTCCCTGTTTCCGCAACGTTTCCGTGCGGACAGACCTCTATAAATGAGACCCCAGGTGATGGTTGTTAGGTGACCAGGTGATGTTTACCAGGTGATGGTTGCTAGGTGACCAGGTGGTGGTTACAGTACAGACATCAGCAGCCTCTTCACTAGCTCCTCCGGCTCCAGACCCTGTGACCGGGAGTCCGGCCCTCAGCGCCGTCATGAGGAGCGGGGGAGTCAGGGGGGGCGTCAGGGCCTCTGGCTCTAGGGCGCCCCCTTGAGGTGGACTGACAGAACCCGTGGTCTGGGGATCACCTGACCTCCTCACCATCCTGCACCAACGCGTGTTGTGAGTTCCCGATCCCTGGTGACCAAGAACTGAGAGTTGTACTCAACCAATTAGCGTCAGCACAGAGCTAGCAACAGTGACCGCTAGTGGCTAGTTCTCCAGCTCTCTGCCTGTCTCAGGGCGGGCTAAGTGCTAAGCTACAACACAGAGTGTTAGCTGGCTCCAGTTGCCTAGTAACATGGTGGAAGATCCACACAGCATTTTTTATTAACAAGGTGTGTGTGTGTGTGTGTGTGTGTGTGTGTGTGTGTGTGTGTGTGTGTGTGTGTGTGTGTGTGTGTGTGTGTGTGTGTGTGTGTGTGTGTGTGTGTGTGTGTGTGTGTGTGTGTGTGTGTGTGTGTTTCCCAGGGGACAGAATGTGACGTCTTAAAATACTTTAGTGTTTGAATGTGAAATGAAATCCACACTCCTGTTATCGAATCACCAATGAGCTGGCTATTGACAGACCAAGCTCAATCGTAGATTGCACGTTGGTCTGGCGAGGCTGCTGTCATTTTCTTCAGCACAAGAGGCCTGATCAACGGGCATAGTTCAAATGACTCAGTATGCAATTGGCTGCTTGCCGTCGCTTCTCTTTTGTCATTGTGTTAACCCAGCCAATAGCGCGCCAGGTGATTGACTCCCGCAAAAGCGTATCGGAAGCAGAGAGAAATGTATTGCTCCTCTCTAGACCCTGCTGCAGGGCGAATTCAAATCGCCGGCAGGGGGTACCCAGTCTACCAAGGAGCTGCTCTCTGCTCATCATCACATTGAAACTCTAAGATCTTTATTTTATTTTTATTTTCTATGACTATACTGTATTATTAAACCCTTTATTCAACCTGCAGAGAATTCGCCATGAGGTGTGACAGGACAGCTGACTGGAAAGGAGGGAGGGAGTGAGGGAGGGAGGGAGGAAGGGAGGGACGATGCAGATGTCGGTATTTGGTTAAAATAAATCCACAAGTGAACAAATGAACGGGTTCTTTATTATTTGACGGCGTGTCGTGTGCACCGATGCTCCGTCGGCCCGAGGGGTCGGTCCATCGTACAACCCGCCTTCTGTATTAGTAACATCTAGACTGTCTAGTTATGGGGGCGGCATGTTGCTCAGGAGGTGGAGCGGGTTGACTGGAAGGTTGCTAGTTCGATTCCCCGTCTCCTCCTAGCTGAGTGTCGGGCTGTTCCTGAGCAAGGCACCTCACCCTGACTGCTCCTGAGGAGCTGGCTGTCGCCCTGCGTGGCTGACACTGCCGTGTGTGTGTGAATGTTTGCACGAATGGGTGAAAGTGAGGCAGTGTTGTAAAGCGCTTTGAGTGGCCACATGTTAGAAGTTGTTTAAATTAGGCCAGCTACCGTTTAAGTTGAACTATTGTCTAATCTTAAGGAGTCCAGACCACAGTGACCATCCATGTGTTCCCAGGCTTTCTGCTAACGAGGTGGGGAGATTAATTAATGGCCGATGCTGTTTAGGAACACAAGCCACGCCCCTGTAGTAGGTTGTGATTGGTCGTTATTGTCATGTGCTTCAATGTCAATGAGCTTACATCGTAATTAACAACCGGCGATATCGAAGCTCCCCGCTCAGTCAGCACCCGGCAGCACCGTGTTGTGAGCGTTCAGTTAGCCGCGGCTAGTCATGGCAGGGAAGGTTAAGGCCCGGAGCGCAGGCGGGAAGACCCCGAGACCGGCGCACACACGTCGTAAGTTTGAGGAGGTCGTCTCCCTTTGTTCGGCTAATCTCCTCCGTCTGTAATCTTCTTGTCTGCGGTCTCCTGGGCTTAGAGCGCCTCCATTGTTCCCTCTCCTGGGAGGTGTGTGTGTGTGTGTGTGTGTGTGTGTGTGTGTGTGTGTGTGTGTGTGTGTGTGTGTGTGTGTGTGTGTGTGTGTGTGTGTGTGTGTGTGTGTGTGTGTGTGTGTGTGTGTGTGCGTGCGCCCTCAGAGACAACCTGGAGAACCAGGTCACCAAGTGGAGAGAGATGGTGTTCTCTTTTTAACTCCTTCCACCTCTCCCTCCTGCCTCTCTCTCCCCCTCTCCCCCTCCAGTCGATGCAGATGAGATCAAGCGTCTGGGGAAGCGGTTTAAGAAGCTGGACCTTGATAACTCTGGCTCCCTGAGTGTGGAGGAGTTCATGTCCCTCCCGGAGCTCCAGCAGAACCCGCTGGTCCAGAGGGTCATCGACATATTCGACACCGACGGCAACGGGGAGGTGGACTTCAAAGGTGGGCCGCAACGCCCTCTGACAGTACTGGTTAAAATCACTCTACTGGTTAAAAACACTCTGACAGTACTGGTTATAAACACTCTACTGGTTAAAAATACTCTGACAGTACTGGTTAAAATCACTCTACTGGTTTAAAACACTCTGACAGTACTGGTTATAAACACTCTACTGGTTAAAAATACTCTGACAGTACTGGTTAAAAACACTCTACTGGTTAATAACACTCTGACAGTACTGGTTATTAACACTCTACTGGTTAAAAACACTGACAGTACTGGTTTAAAACACTCTGACAGTACTGGTTTAAAACCCTCTGACAGTACTGGTTTAAAACCCTCTGACAGTACTGGTTATAAACACTGACAGTACTGGTTAAAAACACTCTACTGGTTAAAAACCCTCTGACAGTACTGGTTTAAAACCCTCTGACAGTACTGGTTTAAACCCCTCTACAGTACTGGTTTAAAACACTCTGACAGTACTGGTTTAAAACCCTCTGACAGTACTGGTTTAAAACCCTCTGACGGTACTCTCTGACAGTACTGGTTTAAAACCCTCTACAGTACTGGTTTAAAACCAGTACTGAAGAGTGTAGGCGCTGCAGGCGCCTACACTCATAACGAGGTCAAGAGGTCGGCTGATATTCGAGGTCCTCATAACGAGGACCTCGTTATGAGGATGTGTGCTGCCCTAATCAGAGTCACCGGGGCCCTGGGTGCTCCCCTCCACCAGAGAACATTAAGGCTCCTGCAGCACAGCCTCGCACCACCACCGCCCACCACAACACCCCCATCACCCTGCACCTAGACGTCTGGATCTAGATACATCTAGAGCAGGGATGGGCAACTTTCATGATAAAGCGGCCCACAATTCTTCATCATCACCATCAGAGGGCCATGTGACTGTGCACTTCAACTAGACGTAAACTGAGAGAAGCTACACATTTTTGAATTTGTTGGATATGATTTCCTGTATTCTGGTGCATTTTGGGGATGGCCACTACCTACAAAATCTTGTATGGTATGGTATGTTGATTGAACATTACATTAATACATTAATTTCATGTTTTCCGTGCTCAAACAGCCACATGATTGGTTAGTATTATGATCAGTGCAAAGGGCTCACATACATCATCATTCAATGATGACACAAAACTGAAAAACTGTGGCCCAACATTAAGTGCAACAACTCAATGAACTCAAACCCAACAAGCATGATATTCACTTCAAGGCAGTTGTAGTAGTTGTAGTGGAGACTTAAGTGGAAATCTTTCATAACTGATATTGTTTCTAAGCAAACTAGACACATGGCTTTGCCTTTGAATTCTATGAACAGATATCTGCTTTTCTTCTTTCTTAACCAAGTTTTCTGTAACTCGATTCTTTATTCTTTTTTAAATAAAAATGATGTGCAGGCCTGACTGAGTGAGGATGCGGGCCGTATGCTGCCCGCGGCCCGCCAGTTGCCCCTCCCTGATCTAGAGTCTAGATCTAGATACGCCTAGACATCTAGATACAACTAGACGTCTAGATCTGGATACATCTAGAGGTCTAGATCTAGATGCATTAGACCTCTAGATCTAGATCCATCTAGAGGTCTAGATAGATGTATAGATAGATGATTAGATATAGATAGATGATTAGATAGATGTATCGATAAAGATAGATGCATAGATATAGATAGGTGTATAGATGATTAGTAGATAGATGTATCGATAAAGATAGATGTATAGAGCTATATATAGATGTATAGATATAAAGGTATACAATTTTGTGTGATTTTAAGGAGGGAGGGGCAGGGGGGGGGTCCGTTCATCCACCACCCGTAGAGCAGACCCTCGGCTCCTCTATCAGAGATCATCATGGGAAAGTACCAGGAGAGCTCTGCACTGCCTGAGGTCATAGTGAACCTGTGGTTCTGGTCCGGACCCCCAAGACCCTGTGGTTCTGGGGGCCGGACGCCCAAGACCCTTTGGTTCTGGGTCTGGACCCCCTGTAGTTCTGGGGGTCCGGACCCCCTGGTTCTGTGTTCTGGTCCGGACCCCAGGACCCTGAGGTTCTGGTCCAGACCCCCTGTGGTTCTAGGGGTCCAGACCCCCTAGTTCTGGGTTCTCGGTCCAGACCCCCTGTGGTTCTAGGGGTCTAGACCCCCTAGTTCTGGGTTCTGGGTCCAGACCCCCTGTGGTTCTGGGTCCAGACCCCCTGTGGTTCTGGGGGTCCAGACCCCTGGTTCTGTGTTCGGTACTGACTGCTCTCTCCCTCCCAGAGTTCATCGAAGGCGTGTCACAGTTCAGCGTGAAGGGGGACAAGGAGCAGAAGCTTCGGTGTAAGTAGAGCTCCCCCCCCCCCCCCAAAGTGGACCCCATGGGGTCCCAGAGGGGCGCCCTGGTGCCGGCCCCTCTGGGACCCCATGGGGCCCCCCCCCCCCCCGCTGCCTCGCCGAAGCTTTCTCTCCTCTGTCTCCCTGCTTCGTGTCCCCCTCCCCCTGCCCCCTGGACGGCCCCCCAGGACGGCCCCCCTCTCTGTAAGTGGTGTTGACGTCGCGGAGAGGAGGAGGTTTGGTTTGTATCAAGACATCAGTCCGGGAATCACCCCCCTGAATCACACACTCCTGGTCTGAGCGCCAAGACCGCCAGGCTCAGGCAGCTTCCTCTACATTTACTGCAGTTTGACAGTTTTTTCACTGCAGTTTTACTGTTGTTCCACTGCAGTTTTACTGCAGTTTTACTGCAGTTTTACTGTAGTTTCGCTGCAGTTTTAACACAGTTTTACTGTCTTTTAACACAGTTTTACTGTGGTTTCACTGCAGTTTTACTGCACTTTTACTGTGGTTTCACTGCAGTTTTTACTGTGGTTTCACTGCGGCCTCCCTGCCGTTCTGTGCAGTCGGAGGCGACAGTGTGGTAGTAACACCAGTGTTTCAAACACACTGTATTGCAGACAAGAGCAGAACCTCAACCTCTTGTTCGATGCTTGAGCATTGATAACGTCATAACAGTCCACTATATCGTGAATCTGTACTTAAGGTATCTAACCTCTACCTCAGTAAAAGTATAGCACGGCTGACACACTACCTCAGCAGGAAAGGAGAGCTCTCTCTCTGTCTTTGTCTCTTTCTCTCTCTCTGACCCTCCCCTCTGGCCGCAGTTGCCTTCAGGATCTACGACATGGATAAGGACGGCTACATCTCCAACGGGGAGCTCTTTCAGGTGCTGAAGATGATGGTGGGCAACAACCTGAAGGACACCCAGCTGCAGCAGATCGTAGACAAGACCATCATCAATGCGGACAAGGACGGAGACGGACGCATCTCCTTCGAGGAGTTCTGTGCAGTAAGTCCGCGCCGCTAACTGGCCGCAGTGTGAGCTTGTAGCGTCTCCTCAATCGCGTTGCGGAGTCTCCGAGCTAACCTTGACTAGTGCCTTGCTAGCGTCTTTGTCTCGGATCCCGAAGTCAGACAAAATCATAACAAACTTGTCGGGGAGACTGCACAGACCCACCAGTATCGACGGTGTCAGGCCGTTCCAGTTATTTTCCATGACCTTGGTGATAGGTTCCTCAGGACTCTAACTCTGACTCTAACCATTTTGCATCCAGCGTGCTGCAGAACCAATCACGCGCAGCCTCCGGTCTGTGTTTCTGGAGGAGGGGTAAAGATCTAAAGTGAACTGGTTCAGAATGGGTTCTGCTGGGCTCAGGGAGCGGGTCCAGATGTTTGCTCCTCCTCATAATCCATTCATCTCATTTGAATACCGATAATGAGGCATCCATGTTGTTTGAAACGCAGCGACTCAAAGGGGCCACACTGGACTGATGGCGTACATCTGTACTCTCATATCTCATTATTTTTTATCTCTTGCTTTTGGAAAACTAAAACAATGAGAAGAATATAATTTTTTTTAATCTACAATCCATCCCATGGTAAATTGATGGTCTGTTTCTCACATCTCTTTCTCTCTCCCCTCTCCCTCCCTCCCACTCCCTCTCTCCCTAGGTGGTGGGGGGTCTGGATATACATAAAAAGATGGTGGTGGACGTGTGAGCGCCCAGCGAGCCCCTCCCCCCTCCCTCCCTCGCTCCTCCACAATCTCCTCTTCTTCCTCCTCCTCCTCCTCATCTCAGTGTGTCCACACACTCTCCTTCTAACTCAATGGAAGTATTTTCTCTGTCTCAGTCTCCCCCCCCCCCCCCCCCCCTCCACCCCTGTGTTCGTCTCCCCCCCCCCCCCTCCATGAAGCCACTTCCTGTCCTGGTGAGTGTTGATGAACTGCAGTCCTCTGGACCAGAGGCTCCCTCTCCCAGTTCAACCAGTACAACCACCACAAGGATCTCCCATTTCAACCAGTAGAAGGACAACGAGGTCAAGCTTTTCCCACTTCAACCAGTACAACCACCACAAGGATCTCCCATTTCAACCAGTAGAAGGACAATAAGGTCAAGCTTTTCCCAGTTAAAACAGAACAACAACAAGGTTCTCCCATTTCAACCAGTATAAGGAGAGGTCATAAGTCTTTCGTTTTTCCCTCTCTGTCATTTTTGATAATTATTTTCTTTTGTTTTTTTATAAAGAGTCGAACGTCTTTGGTGCGATGGAAGCTTTGGTCACAGAGCTAGCCTGCGCTGGGTAACAGAGCTAGCCCGCGGCGGGTCACAGAGCTAGCCCGCGGCGGGTCACAGAGCTAGCCCGCGGCGGGTCACACAGCTAGCTCGCAGGCGGGTCACAGAGCTAGCCCGCGGCGGGTCACACAGCTAGCCCGCGGCGGGTCACACAGCTAGCCCGCGGCGGGTCACAGAGCTAGCCCGCGGCGGGTCACAGAGCTAGCCCGCGGCGGGTCACAGAGCTAGCCCGCGGCGGGTCACACCGCTAGCCCGTGGCGGGTCACACCGCTAGCCCGCGGCAGGTCACACCGCTAGCCCGCGGCGGGTAACATGCCAATCAGGACTGTTCCGTCTGAGCCGTCGCCAGGGCGACCCCTGCCTGAGCCCGTCCTCTCTTGTCCCTCCTAGCTTCCCGTCCATCTCGCTTCTGACCACGCAGCTCATGTTTTATTTTATTTTGTAAGGAGAGTGATCGTTTTATTTATACCTTAACATGTTTGTATTATTGATTATTCTAGTAGATTAATGAATGCCAGAAAGTGATTTCAGAACGATGAGACGGTTTACCGAAGAATCTGAAGACAAACTCCGACCCAGAGAACAAGTCCGTCTGACTTACTGACTGACACACTGGTCACCATGGAAACCCTGGTGACCCCGGGGGGTCAGACTCAGGGGACACTAGAGGTCAAGAGGTCGGCTGATATTCAAGCAGACGATGTAACCTCGGCGTTGAAGAACCTCGTCCAATCAGCAGGCAGCCTTCCTCCTGGTTGTGTTCTGATGTGTGTACTGGGTCTAGTGGGGGAGGGGGGGGGAGACACTCTTAAACCACCGTAACCGTCGGCGATGGCCTCAGAAACCGCTAGGATACTCCTTTTTGTTTTTGTGTACATTTGAAAGTTGGCTTCTTCAACCCATGTTGTTATTTTCATCGTCACCATCATCACCCCCAACGTAACCACGGCGCCAAGCGATGGTGTTGCCACGACGACCACGACTGACGCGCCCCCCACCCCCCCCTCCCCGGGCCAGGGAGGAGCGTGATGAGATTAGTATGGGACAAAGGGTGGGGGTCGGGGTGACGGCGTGGTGTTGGGGGGGGCAGAAGATCATGTTGTCAGCGACGGGACCCCCGCCCCCCCACACAACCCCCCCCCCGCGCTCTGCACGGGCCCCCCCTCCTGCATGACATGAGATCTACTTTTGGGTTGTGCATGTGATCACTCCTTTGAAGATATTCCTGTTTACACACGGATGGTGATGTTAATATATTTAAGAATTTAATGGAATACAATAATGGATGTTGCCAAACGTTGGTGAATATAAACGATATAACGCGGCGGTCCGGAGGTTCTTTTTGTATTGATCAGTGCAGCTCGATGCTGATCCCAGACCGCCGCACGCCGCCGGGGGGAACCTTTGGTTCTTCCTCTGTAAATAAGACGAGTATTGGTGGACGGCGTTCCCGCCGGGAATCTGTTCGGTTTGTGTGGAATCTGAAAAAAGATGGGACTTAAAAGGACCGTTTCTCATTTTATTCTGCATGCTGCATCCTATGCTGTGGGACTGTTGGAAATAAACATTTAAATAAAGTTTGAAATGTTACGCCACTATTTTGTTCTTCACGTCCAAAGCGGGCTACGGACCACTGTGAACCGGCTTAATGTCTGCTAGCCGTGCTAACAGCTAACTGTCTCACACAAGCCAATCACATGGGTCCTGTTATATCACATAACGGAGTGGCCCCAATGAGAGCTCTCGTATTAAAGGAGGACTCTAGTGAATGAACAAAGCTTCATGAGTTTCCGGTTTATTCGAGTACTATTCATCAACATCCTGTTTCAACAGTTCATTCAGGGGGCTTTCATTTATTTACATTAACTTATGTTTCCAAACAGGAGCATACACTGTGTGGCCATTTTTGATCTTCTCCCCATCGCCTTTGGGATAACAGTCCCATCAACATCTATTTCCATGATGATGGCGGTGAACCACAGAGTCCGGGGGGGGGGGTCTTCAGACTCTGGTCCAAATGTCAGAACGGTCTGATCTGGAAGGAGAACCTCCCAGCAGCCAATCAGGAAGAGGACGATGCAGAGATCAGCCAATCGGGGATCAGAAGCGCTCGGCCGTCCGGCTGGCCACCGTCCTGATGTTCCCGTAAACCTTTGAAGGTGGACTTCCTGTGGGAGAGACAAGGGACATAAAAGGTCACTTCCTGTGGCTCTGGGGTGGCTCCACGAGAGGGAGAGAGGCGAAAGGAAAGGGGGGGAGAGAAGAGAGGAGGGCGTCACTCACCAAGGATCAGGTTGCAGATGGCCGTCCGCGCCATCTTGATGTTCTGGAAGGATCCCAACAGGTGGATCTTACTGTGGAGAAACATTTCGATTGTTTTGATTGTGTAGCGTGTTGCTAGTTTGTAGCTTGTTGTTAGTGTGTAGTGTGTTGCTAGTGGGTTGCTATTGTGTAGCTTGTTGCTAGTGTGTAATGTGTTGCTAGTGTGCAGCGTGTTGCTAGTGGGCTGCTAGTGGCCAGTGTGTTGCTAGTGCTTAGAGTGATGCTAGTGTGCAGCGTTTTGCTAGTGTGCAGCGTGTGGCGAGTGTGTAGTGTGTTGCGGGGCTCACGTGTCAGCCAGCACGATGCGGGTCTTGGTCACGTTCTCGATGGTGAACTTGGTTTTCCCGCCGGTCCCGGCGATCCTCCCCACGGCTCGGGAGAGGTGGTCTCCTTTCAGGGGCTTCACTGAGGGGGAAGACCAGAGGGAGCGATCACAGAGCAGTCCAACAGCTCAGACCAGAGGTAGCGATCACAGAGCCGTCCATCAGTCTTTAAAGGGGACATATTATGCCACCAGGTGCGAGTGTGATTAGCCTTACAAGCCGTTTCGAAAATCTGCCCCATAATGACATCGCGAGTGGGCGTGTCCACCTAGATCTGAGCTGGATAGATGAGCATATTATACCTGGTGGTATAATATGTCCCCTTTAACGTCTTACCGTCTGTTACATCAAAAGTCTCCAGGAAGAGTTCATCTAACCGGATGAGTGCCAGCGCATCCTGAGAAACAGAGAGGAAGAAAAAAAATCAGTGTGAGCCATCACGGTCAAACCTCCTCCTAAAAGGGGGTCCTGACTCCTGACCCAAGGCACACCCTAACCCCCGCGCACACCCTATCCCCGGGTCCTAACCCCAGGCAGACCCTAACCGCCCGTCCTTACCCCAGCCACACCCTGACCCCAGGCAGGCTCACCTCCACCTGGAACCCCAGCACGAAGGCTTTGACGAAGTCCGAAGCCTTGGTGAGCGCCCCGATGTCCAGAGTATCCTTACAGGTCTGAGGAGAGGAGAGAGAGAACCAAAGTGTTGACATCAGAGCTACAGGGATATGTTGTTAGATTCTACTTAGCTTCATAGATAGCCTGTAATTAGCGTCTCCTTGACTCCATAGTCAGTTATAGTTTTAGTTTTATGGTTAATTAGTTAGTTATGGTTAAGGTGCCCCTACCTTGATCTCCACGTTGCGGGTCTTGAGGTTGAAGCGAACCTGCAGCTGGAGGTTCTCCACGATGGGGGTGTAGATCTTCATCCAGTTCTCTTTAAGGGGGGTGTACCTGTTGGCCGGGACCGCCACCTTCCGCAGCTCGTCCGCACCGCCCTGAACCGAGGGAACACATCATCTCATCACCTTCATGTCACTGAGATGAAGATCACCTTCATGTCACTGAGATGAAGATCACCTCATCACCTTTATCTCACTGAGTGCTCAGAGATGAAGCTACGATCTGATGGAACAAGTGATGTAAACACTCCACTGCGCATGCGCAGTCACGCAGATCATGTGGATGAGACTCCACCGTTTAGGGGTTTAATGACAACCTTAATTAATAACGATCAGGATTAACGGTGCGGTGTGGAGGTACCTTCAGCTTGTCCCCGGACAACGGGGGGAAGTGAGGCCGTTTGACCGCCGCCTCGCAGTCCATACCCGGGTCGTGTCTCCGCTTGGAGCTCCGCCTGCTCTTCACCGCCGTGAACTCCTCCGGCCCGCCGGGGCCGACCGCCACACACCCACCGGGAGGGGGACCGGCACCTGGATCCATGACGAAGTTATGAAGGTTATATAAACCGTATTACAGATCAAAACAAGGAGCGAGCCGTCGGGTCGGGGACATGAGGTTGGTCTCGGGTATCGTAAAGGACCCTAGCAAGGCGCTGCAGGCGCCTGTAAGGACCGTCCCTAACATTGTGAAGAATAAATGTAATTATTGGATATCAATTTCTCTTAAATAAGTACGTAAAATACATATTGCTTTTATATTTATGAACGTGAGAAATACGGAGACGATCCACTCGTAATTGTCTCGATCTCATCAGGCAGCAGGCCGGGCAGCCGGCCGGTGGTCGGGGTCCTCAGAGGACTGGTGTGTTTGCCGTTGCTCGGCAGTAGATCTTCTCCACTCATCCAACGTCTTTTCTTGGTTTATTTCCTCTCATTCAAGATGTCAACGCCGTTCGAGAAGCCGCAGATAATCTCCCACATCCAGAAGAGCCTCAACTACACCATATTCGACTGCAAGTGGATCCCGTGCAGCGCGAAGTTGGTGTGTCTGGGGAACCTGGCCCGGGGGACAGGGGTCCTGCAGATCTACGAGGTCCAGGGGGGAGAGCTGAAGCTGAATCGAGAGGTCTCACCCGCCCCCCCTATCCCCCTCACCTGTCCCATCTCCCCTTTCCTCCCTCACCTGTCTCTCTCCCCCCCCTCTCTCCCCTCCTCACCTGTCCCCTCTCGCCCCTCACCTGTCCTTCTCTTCTCCCTCACCTGTCCCCCCTCACCTATCCTCTCTCACCCCTCCCCTGTCTCCTGTCCCCTCTCCCTTCTCCATCCTCTCCCCCCTCACCCGTCCCTCCTCCCCTTCCCTCCCTCACCTGTCCCCTCTCCTCTCAATTGGGTCATAAATGATGTGACTGAAGCCAGGGCATTGAGTGAACCAGGAAGTGGGTCCTTGTGCTGACCTCTGAGCCTGACCCCTGACCTCTGACCCCTGGTCCTCCAGATAGAGAAGGCCAAGCCGTTCAAGTGTGGTACGTTTGGGGCGACCTCCCTCCAGCAGAGACACCTCGCCACCGGGGACTTCGACGGAAACCTGCACATATGGTAACTAACTATGGTAACCATCACTGATATCAACCTCTATCTACTATAATAGGAACATTATCTATCCCTACTATATTAGATGATGATATATGATGTGTGATATATGATATATGATGTGTGATTTATGCTATGATGTATGATATATGATATGCAATATGTGATGTATATGATATATTATATATGATGTGTGATATGTTATATCTGTGTTTGTGATGTGTGTGTGTGTGTGTGTGTGTGACTGATGTGTGTGTGTGTGTATGTGATGTATGTGTGTGTGATATGCGTGTGTCTGTCCAGGGACCTGGAGGCGGCCACGGAGCCGCTCTACTCAGTGAAGGCCCACAAGGAGATCGTCAACAGCTTAGACGGGGTGGGGGGCCTGGGGGTCGGCGACGGGGCCCCGGAGATCGTCACCGGGAGCCGGGACGGTGAGGCCCTCACATACACAATACTGCACAATCCTACATAATGCTACACACTATTACTGCTACACAATACTACACACTACAACTGCACAATACTACATAATACTACAAACTATTACACAATACTACACACTACTACAACACAATACTAAACAATACTAGACACTACTACAACACAATACTACTACAATACTACAACACAATACTACACAATATTCCACAAAACTTCTACAATACTACACTATTACTGCAGGATACTACACACTACTACTACTAACACTTCACACTACTACTACGCAATATTACAAACTACTACTACTACACAATACTACATAATACTACATACTATTTGACAATACTACAACACAATACTATACAATACTACATAATAATACTGCAACACAAAATAATAGTTTTACACAATGCTCCAACACATTATAATACTACACAATACTACAACACAATACTAAAAAACAATCCTACAATACAATAATAGTACAATAATAATACAATACCACACGTATCTCAGATTTCTGACGATAAAGTGTGTGTGTGTGTGTGTGTGTGTGTGTGTGTGTGTGTGTGTGTGTGTGTGTGTGTGTGTGTGTGTGTGTGTGTGTGTGTGTGTGTGTGTGTGTGTGTGTGTGTGTGTGTGTGTGTAGGGACAGTGAAGGTGTGGGACCCCCGTCAGAAGGACACCCCGGTGGCCAACATGGAGCCAGGGGCAGGCGAGGCCAAGAGGGATTGCTGGACCGTAGCCTTCGGTCTGTGGACTGGCTAACTGAGACGCTAACACACACGGCCACTTACATGCTAACACACAGACTAACTCACACGCTAACAGACCCTTATTTTACACACTCGGTCAGCTAGCTCCTAAACCAACACGTCTGGAGGACTGCCCTCTGACTTCATCCGGACCTCTGACCTCACCCTGGCCTCTGACCTCTGATCTCTCCCTCAGGCCATGCCTTCAACCAGCAGGACCGCTGCGTGTGCGCCGGCTACGACAACGGAGACATCAAGCTGTTCGACTTGCGGAACATGGCCGTCCGCTGGGAGACTAACATCAAGAACGGGGTGAGGAAGGGGGGTCCGGGTTCACCCCAGTAACGGGGTGAGGAGGGGGGGGTCCGGGTTCACCCCAGTAACGGGGTGAGGAGGGGGGGGTCCGGGTTCACATCAGGAACGGGGTGAGGAAGGGGGGTCCGGGTTCACCCCAGTAACGGGGTGAGGAAGGGGGGTCCGGGTTCACATCAGGAACGGGGTGAGGAAGGGGGGTCCGGGTTCACATCAGGAACGGGGTGAGGAGGGGGGGGTCCGGGTTCACATCAGGAACGGGGTGAGGAGGGGGGGGTCCGGGTTCACATCAGGAACGGGGTGAGGAGGGGGGGGGTCCGGGTTCACATCAGGAACGGGGTGAGGAGGGGGGGGTCCGGGTTCACATCAGGAACGGGGTGAGGAGGGGGGGGTCCGGCTTCACCCCAGGTACGGGGTGAGGAGGGGGGGGTCTGGCTTCACCCCAGGTACGGGGTGAGGAGGGGGGGGGTCCGGGGGTTCACATCAGGAACGGGGTGAGGTTGGTGGTCCCGGGTTCACCCCAGGGTCCTCAGGCTGGCTGTAGGGACCCTGGCCCTCCCTGCTCCTTAAGGACCCCCAGTCTGATCATAGAGGCCGGAGTGGAGGGGCTCAGCTGGAGGCTGTGATGAGATGTTCTGAGGGTCTGACACGTCAGAGTGGTGGTTAGTATGATGTATGATGCTAGTGGTTACAGTATGATGCTATAGTGGTTACAGTATGTTACCGTATGTTACAGTATGATGCTATAGTCGTAACAGTATGTTACCGTATGAGGCTAAAGTGGTTATAGTATGATGCTATAGTGGTTACAGCATGTCACCGTATGAAACTGTATGTGCTTACAGTATGTTACCGTATGATCCGCTATTGTTGCCGTGGGTCCCCAGGTCTGCTGCGTGGAGTTTGACAGAAAGGACATCAACATGAACAAGATGGTGGCCACGTCCCTGGAGGGCACCTTCCACGTGTTCGACATGCGCACCCAGCACCCCACCAAGGGGTTTGCCTCCGTCTCCGAGAAGGTAACCCCCATGTCCTCACCGCCCCTGCCCTGGCTGCTTCGGCCCCTGCCCTGGCTGCTTCGGCCCCTCCCCTAGCAGGTCTAGTGCCGTCAGAAGGAGACGTGGACCGGGCTCTGGCCCGCGGCCCGGGGAGGTGGGGCCGCTCCGACAGGCCTGGCTGAGAGAGGGGTCGTCGATCAGGGAGGTGTGTGGAGCTGTTGGACGACAGGCCCCCTGGACGCCATGGACAGGGGGAGGGACGGCGACACAAGGGAGAGAGAGATGGGAGAGAGAGATGGGAGAGAGAGAGAAGGAGCGAGAGAGAGATCCAAGCCTTGCACAGCTCCAGCTCGGGGAAATCTCCAGGACCAGTAGATAAAGATCCATCCCTGGGGGAGTCCTCAGCATCAGGACCAGTAGATATTGGTCCATCCCTGATGCCCAGCAACTCTACTTTCTGCAGAGCTGTGTGGTAGGACAGGACAGAGACCAGGAGTACAATTACAATGAGGACCCTTTAAGACAGGGGTCCTCATTGTAATCGTGTTTGCGTTGCAGGGCCTTAGTACCCCTTAAGACAGAAGAGACCAGGAGTACAGTAGCAGTCGTTACACAACCACGGCCATACTGTCTTTCCTGTGTTCTGTACCTCATGGCGGTGGAGACCTTCACCGTGTCGTGTTTGCGTTGCAGGGCCACAAGTCCACCATCTGGCAGGTCAGACATCTGCCGCAGAACAGAGACGTGTTCATGACCGCCGGCGGGGCGGGGAACCTGCACCTCTGGAAATAGTAAGAGACCCTCCGACTAACCCTGACCCCTGACCCGGACCCTAACCCCAACCATAGCCCTACCATCTAACCCTCACCCCGCCTACAGCCCTACCCCTTGGCCCATGGCTAGCCCCTCATGCTAACGGCTGTGTGTCTGTCTATCCGTCAGCGACTACCCCGCCCACCGGAGCGGGGAGGACTCGGAGGGCGGGGCCGTGGGCGTGGCCGGGACGGTCAACCTGCTGCAGAACGTCACTCTGTCCACGCAGCCAATCGCCAGCCTGGACTGGAGCCCTGACAAGCAGGGGCTGTGCGTGTGCTCAGCCTTCGACCAATCGGTGCGGGTGCTCATCGTCACCAAGCTCAACCGAGTGTAAACAACAGCAACGACAGCAAAATCAACAACAACAACAACCAAAGGAAAATACTATTTATCCAGACGAATCACAGACGAGCGACCGCTACCCCTGGTGTGACCTGGCTGATCACGTCACGTTCTGATGACGTCATCAATTTTTCTCTTTTTCTTCTGGAATCAGTTCAAAGGTCTCCTTTTTGATTGGCTCAAATGGGCGCTGGGCAGCCGATGTCACCTGCTGCGTGACATCACCTGGTACTCAGTTCAGCCAATCAGAAACACTGACGCTAACGACCACGTTGTGGTTTGGTTGTGGCGTCGGAAACGGCGACGAGTCTCCGATTGGTGAGTGAAGAGTGTCTCTGATTGGTGAGTGAAGAGTGTCTCTGATTGGTGAGTGAAGAGTGTCTCTGATTGGTGAGTGAAGAGTGTCTCTGATTGGTGAGTGAAGAGTGTCTCTGATTGGTGAGTGAAGAGTGTCTCTGATTGGTGAGTGTGTTTTTGGGGCCAAATGGGCGGAGCTCCTCTCTGCCCGGGGGTCCAAGCGGTCCGGGCGAGGTCCGCTCGGAGGAGGAGTCTGACCCCTGCGGGTGAGGATCTGTGGTCTGCTGGGACGCTGCTGCTCTGAGCTCTGATGTCTTCTGCCTCCCTTTGTTTACCATTAAACATCTCGTTTTACAGACCCTGAATCTGCTCTCTTCATTTTACCTTCATGAGATCCCACACATACCGAGCTACTGTTCCAATCTGATGGTCTCACTCAGTGCGTTTACATGGGATAGCTTGATAGGATTAAACCATATACCGACTTGCCACTCGAAGCTATGGGTCGTAGGACTTTTCCGTTAACAACAGTCCTAATTATTACGTTGTCTCCTTCCTCTTCCGGGGGAAAGCCCAGGCGGAAATTCTCAAGCATGCGCACAACATGCAGTCCTATTCCAATACGATTGCTGACTATACATGCTGTTAGTTTGCCACCTAGGAACGACTTATCTATGTGTTCTTATCCGATTATGAGATGTCCGTTATGGTCTGATGTAGGTCGGACTATGATGCTTACATGGATTTTTAAAATCCAAACAGTGTCTGATATAATCAGAAATTAGAATATCTAGCGCCTCAGACACACACCTCAGTGTCTCAGACGCACACCTCAGTGTCTCAGACACACACACCTCAGTGTCTCAGACGCACACCTCAGTGTCTCAGAGACAGGTGTGCAGAGGAACACCTGGCCAGGGAGTGGACATGTTGGGGTCGGGAGGTCAGGGGCCGTCCACTAAGGGGCTTGACCTTTGACCTCTGGGTAGCGGATCAGACCTGATCAGAACCTCGTATCCGATCAATTATTCTTAGTCTCTTAATAATAAAAGGTGTATAAATGCCTAGGCCCGGGTACATGGTCTGTAAGATGAAACTTTATTATTATTATTATTATTATTATTACCATTGTTGCTCTAGCTTGATAACATAATCCTGACTGACGGACCGAGGGCTCACCAGACGCTGGTCATTCTTCAAGGCTGTTTCCTGACAGCATGTGATTGGTTTATAGAGGACAGTTTCATTTTGTTTTATGGCGTTTTTTTATTTTATGATCCAAAACGTTTTGTTGAAGTCATTTATTCGTGACTAGTTTAAGTGCTTTTGCATGTTATGTCGACCCTTAACTAAAGGAACTGTTTGTGTGTATAATATGTGTAGTAAGGGCTACCTTCTTGTGTAGTTATGTAATGTACCGTGTGTGTGTGTGTGTGTGTGTGTGTGTGTGTGTGTGTGTGTGTGTGTGTGTGTGTGTGTGTGTGTGTGTGTGTGTGTGTGTGTGTGTGTGTGTGTGTCAGTTATGTAACGGGGACTGGGAGGTGCTGGGGAATACTGGGACAGACTGGTGAGCAGCAGACTGAACCACTGGTCTACTGGGACCGTGTGGTCCGGCGGAGATCTGCCGCCACCTGCCGGACGAACCGGGAACTTAACGGAGTAAAATACATTGAACGTTACAATATGAATGTGTTATATTTCGTTCTGAATGACAACGTGAGGGCAAGGGGGGTAAGTTTTACCTGCACAGGTGAATGCGATAGTCTCATTGTAATTGTAATACAGTACAAAACATATCAGCAGTACAAACTACAGTACAAAACATATCGGCGGCGGTCTTCCCGCCGCCAGGGGGCGGAGGCCCCTTCACGCTCCCGGCTGCTTGTTGTGGTTTACATCACTTCCGAGAGGAGACGCATGCGCTGGAGAGGGACAGTTCCAGCGTGCTTATCGTTTACTAATCTATTTATCAGTGGGATTTGATATTCATAATGTAAGTATTCTTTATTGTCATAAAACAGTTTTGTTTTTACCGCAGTGTGTTAACTTCTGTTAAATTCTAACGGTACATCTACGATATTTTTGATCATCATCGCTCTGATCAGAGTCCTAGCACAGACAGACTGATCAGATGTCGGCGGAGGAGGAGGGTTACCCGGCGGAGATCCAGGAGCAGCTCACCGGCTTCGAGTCCTCGGTGGGGGTGATCAACAGCATGCTTCAGACCATGGTGTCCATGCCCCGGAACGACCTGCTGCAGAAGGTAGGCTCCCCAGACCCCTTAGTACCCCTTAATCCTCCCTTAAGATCCTCCTTAACCTTAAGGTCCCCCTTAACCCTCCCTAAAGGTCCCCCCCTTAACCTCAGTATAGTCCCTCCCTGGGGCAGATGTTCTGATGGTTCTGCTGCGTGGGTCTGCTCTGTGTGACTGACCTCTGCCTTCTGCTCCTGACCCCAGCTGGACCCCCTGGATCAGGCCAAGCTGGACCTGATGTCGGCCTACACCCTCAACTCCCTCTTCTGGAGTGAGTCCTTGATCCTCCTGTGTGTGTGTGTGTGTGTATGTACCTATTGTTATAGTGTTAACGTGTGTGTGTGTACCTAGTGTTAATGTGTGTGTATGTGTCCCTAGTGTTATAATGTTAACATGTGTGTGTGTGTGTTTCAGTGTACCTGGTCACACGAGGGCAGAACCCGAGGGAGCACGGGGTCAAGCAGGAACTGGTGAGTACCCCCCCTCCCCCCCCTCCTTCCCTTCAACGTCTCCAGAGCTGCTGGTCTCCATGGTAACCCCCCTCTGACCCCTCCCCCCCAGGAGCGCATCAGGGGCGTCATGACGCGGGTGAAGGACATCACAGACAGGAAGAAGGCGGCTCGTCTCGACAAGGGTGCCGCCGCCCGCTTCCTGAGACACGCCCTCTACGACGCCGAGGAGGGCAGGGCCAAGAGGCCCACGCCGGGCCGCGCCCCCAAGGCCCCCACCCCCCAGACGGGCCATGCCCCCAAGACACCCACCCCCCAGGCAGGCCGCGCCCCCATGACCCCGACCCCCACGAAGAAACCCAGGAAAAAATGAACACATGAATGGACAAATGAATGGATGAACACATGAATGGGTGAACGCTCGGATGATGAACAGGTGGACGATGAACACAAGATTGGGTGAACACATGGATGATGAACACGTGAATGGTTGAACACATGGATGATGAACACGTGAATGGTTGAACACATGATGGAAGATCACATGATCACACGATGGATGAACACATGACGGATGAACCCATGATGTATGAGGTGCTGGCGGTGGTTCATGGCTGATGTCCCACATCGTGTCGGCTCTCTGAACCTCTCCTCTGTGAGGACTGTCATGTGCATTGCTATGGAAACATAAGCTACGATTGCAACATGTATGTAACCATGGAAACATGTCTGTAACCTTGGAGACTTGTGTGTTCCAGTGTTGTCAGTGATGGTGGTTTTGCATTGGTTGCTTCGTCACTTGTGTTTCTGTCTGTGATCTGAAGGACTTTTAATAAATACTCTAGCCTATAGTCTGTCTGTCTGTCAACCTCAGGGAAGGTGACCATGATGATCACTAAACCAGGGGGAGAGGAGAGATCAAAAGGTTTATAATGAATGTTTCCTGGATTGATAATGAGTACTGAGTAATACTACTGGTATTGCGATACTGGTTCTACAATTGGTACTACAGTACCTGTAGTCCTGGTACTACTGGTCTGGGATGGGGTCTTCAGTGCTGGGAGCGTTGGTCTTCAGTGCTGGGAGCGTTGGTCTTCCTGTAGTTGGGAGTTCTTGCAGCTCGCTGTGTTTGATTTAACTGATCCCCTCCTAATGGAGGCCTGACGTGTGATTGGTTGAACGACGACCCGCTGGCTGCGTTGTTCAGAGAGCACCCCGCCCTCTTGGGGACTCAACCTTTGACCTCTGTGTCGGGCAGCGACCTGCCGCCTGGCCCCTAACGAGTCCTCATAACACAACACTCCCTGGCGTTGGGGCGGTCCTCCGGTCTGATCTCAGCGCCGCTCTCATCAGGGCAGGAGGCGGGCTGGTGCTCCCTCCTCTCCTCCCACCCTTCCCTCCCGCCTCTCCCTTCCTCCTCCCCCGCTCCGTGGTGAGTGACGTTTGTTTAGCCAGGCGGCCGCGTTCCCACCACTAATGTTCCAGGGCTTCAAAGACCTCATCAACGGCCTCAGACGCATATTGGAAAAATATGGATTTCCTTTCCCTCTTCTCCTCCTCCAACCCCCCCTCCTGCTCCCCCCCCCCCCCTCTCCTCCATCATGTTGGATCCACCCCCTCTCAGCGCTGATGAGGCGGCGACCACACTAGTTTGTTTGGAGAGAGAGAGAGGGAGTGAGAGAGCGGGAGAGTCAGAGGGGGAGAGAGGGAGAGGAGTGACATGTGGTGTAAACATGTCGCTATGCGTTTGACGGGTCAGAGGGAATCTAAACGATGCTGGTGTTGTCATCGGGACGCGTTCCAACACAACGGCGGTTTGGAATGCGGGTCGGCCTCAGGTCAGGGTCTGCTCCATGAAGGTTCAGCTAGCTGTTCCCCGGACGTCCTCACACTGAGCCGCAGGGAGAGTGTGTGTGTGTGTGTGTGTGTGTGTGTGTGTGTGTCCCTGCTGGTCTGTGGACACTAGGGTGAGTGTGTGATGGTGGGACCCGGGCTGTAGAGCGTTCGGGGGAGAGAGAGAGAACTTTACTCGTTGGGTTATTAATAAACTCTAATGTAACTCCTCATCAATCACTGCCTTCCGGGGTCCCACTGCTGTACCTCCTCCGGCCGCCAGCAGGGGGTGCTGTCGGACCAGTAGGTAGCGCTGTCAGACCAGTAGGGGGTCTGAGGCGTGGAGCCAATCATCCTGTGTGTATTTGCATGGTTGTGTGTGCGTGTGTTTGTGTGTGTGTGCCGTGTTTGTGTCTATGTGTGTGTGTGTGTGTGTGTGTGTGTGCGTGTGTGTGTGTGCGTGTGCGCGCGCTTGTGTACGTGAATCTGCAGCAGTTTGCTCCAGGTTGACAGACAGGAGACATTCTTCTGTTAATTTACATCCAGACAGCTGCAACCCCCCCCCCCCCCCCCTCCCAAACACACACATTCACACACACACACACACACACACACACACACACACACACACACCACACACCACACACCACACACCACACACCACACACCACACAACACACACACACACACACACACACTAAGCCCAGCAGGGGAGCCAGGGAGTGTGTAGAGGTGTGTAATGGATTGGATTAGTCATAACTCCGGTGTGAGAGTGTTTGTGTGTGTGTGTGTGTGTGTGTGTGTGTGTGTACATGTGTGTGTGTGTGTGTGTGTGTTGGTGGAGATGAGAGAGGTGTAAAGGGGTTGGAGAGAACGAGGGGGGGGAAGAGAGGAGTAGAGAGGAGGAGAGGGGAGTAGTAGACTCCCGCTCCTTCTTCTCCTCTTTCCTCCTCCTCGTCGTCCTCCTCCTCCTTTCTTCTCTTCCTCTGAGCCTTTAACGAAACACGGGTCAAATTAAAACAGGCGCTTCTGTAAAGTTATCGCGCAAACTTTTGATTTGAAAGAGCCGGTGTTGGCTGCCTGTCGGCCTCCCACACATTAAGCAGAAGTAGGATCATCTTTCTCAACCAGTGGGGAAATATGCGCCCGTCCGCCGCCCGGCGCATTGCGGGTCTTTAGCGCACCGCGGGGTCCCGTTGGAGCGTGAAAACACGAAGCGGCCGCCAAGAAAACAGTTTGAATGTTCCGGCTTCCCTCGAAAGAGAAACACCTGCGGCGGAGCGCGAGGAAGACGGGCGGTTATCTTGGCCGCGCGCATCGCTCTGCGCCTCGGACCGGCAGCGGCGTGTGGCTCAGGAGGTAGAGCTGGTTGGCTGGTAACCGGAGGGTTGCTAGTTCGATCCCCGGCTCCTCCTAGCTGAGTGTCGAGGTGCCAAGAGAAAGACGGCTCAGCCTGACTGCTCCTGACGAGATGGCTGTCGCTTTGAGGGGCTGACTCCGCCGTCGGTGTGAATGTGTGCATGAATGGGTGAATGTGAGGCAGTATTGTAAAGCGCATTCAGTGGCTACTGGTTTGAAAACCGCGGTATGAATCAATGCGGTCCGTTTAGCATTTTAAGACCTGCTGGTTCATGGTGAGGGTGTGACGGGCCGTCGGCTGGCCGGGAATAGATCTGCAGCGCAAAGCGATACTCTGTCTGGTTAGAGAATTATCAGACATCACCTTTACACATGCATGTTTTTGTTAAATACATACTGTATTGAAAATAATGGTACAAAGGCCACTGCAGTTTGAGTTACAAGAAACTGGAAGAAGGTTTTAACTTTTATGTGTGGCATGTTAAAATAGTTTTTGGGTTGAAGTGGTGGTGCTGGTCCTTCTAGTGGCGGCTAGGGGGCAGCGCAGGACCTCTGGTAGCCGCTAGGGGACAGTGCAGGACCTCTGGGGGCCGCTAGGGGGCAACGCAGGACCGCGGTTTGGTCTTTAACGTTTCGGGTCCGATGTATTCAGTGTACGGTTATGTGTATGTCTACCTTTCAACAGTTTAGATACTCACACATGCAGCACATTAATAATGTTCGGATAAACACGCGTCCAAAAGGAATAAACTCTGCAGCGTTGATGAGAGAACTAAACATGTTGTTTTAAATCCAGTTTATGTTTGACATAAGCAATACCAGCTGAGGAGGTGACATCATGTCCTCAATAAGTTATGCGACCACAACATCCCGCCTCCATCAGTGATTGACATGACCATCTGGCCAATGACCACATTCCTGCAATATTTTGGGTTTTGGGTTAATGAATCAAATCTCCCTGATTAAGCATTTAGTATGTGTGTAGAGTCTTTAGCAGGGGTCATGTCCATCCCCTCAGGTCAAGGGTCAAGGTGATCAGCTCTCAGGTCAGTGATGAGTTCTGATCGACCGCAGAGCGGCTAGTATTGATTCTCAAGCTGAGTGGAGCGTTAATGGAGGACTTAATGGTCTGGGCACACACACACACACACACACACACACACACACACACACACACACACACACACACACACACATACAAACACCCTCATACACACAAACACACACACACACCTTCACACTCACGCATGCACGCAAGCACACGGACACACACACACACACACACACACACACACACACAAATGCTCTGCCTAAACACACACACCAATTCACAGATTATTCTATCAAAGACGTTCAAGGATAAATTGAAAGCGTCTGAAACTCCGAACTCCGGCTCTAAGCGATGGCCGTGCTCAGAGGGTCTGTAGCCTGTGGTTCAGCCCAGTAGGTAGAATACTACTGGGCAGTAGAACCAGCAACCCTCAGCTGATGTGATGATGATGGGTCTCTTGGGCGGAGCCAGTGGAGAAGAAAAAAGGTCAAACCTTCTCGCCACCCTGGTGGTCTTCACATGGTCTTCAGGAGGTGGTCTTCAGGAGGTGGTCTTCAGGTGGTCTTCAGGAGGCGTTGGGCTCTGTTTGACCGTTCATGGCTTCATAATCTAGAAGTCTCCCTTTCCTTCTCGCCCGCTTTGCCTCCCCCACCCATTCTCTCTCTCTCTCTCTCTCTCTGTCTCTCTCTCTCTCTCTCTCTCTCTCTCTCTCTCTCTCTCTCTCTCTCTCTCTCTCTCTCTCTCTCGCCCCAGGGGACAGAGGTGGTTGCTGAAGTGTTTTGAAGGTCACTGCACTCTTGATCGTGTGTATGTGTGTTTTTTTTTTATGTGTGTGTGTGTTTGTTTGTGTATAGTGAGTGTGTATGTACAGTGTGCGTGTCTTGAAAGGTGTTTGATAATGTTGGTGTTTTAAAATAGAAGTGTGTTTTGGATTGTTGGTTTGTGTGTGTGTAGAGTTTGTGTGTGGAGATTGTGCCAGTGTTGTCTATGTATCAGCATTATGTGCATACAGGTATGTTGTTTAGTTGTGTATGTGTGTTTCTGTGTTTGTGTGTGTGTATGTGTTTTTGTGTGTGTCTTTGAATGCATTGACATTTACCTTTACCAAGACATCCACAAATACCTCCAAGGGCCTTTAACCCCCAACACACACACACACACACACACACACACACACACACACACACACACACACACACACACACACACACACACACACACACACACACAAACACGCCACCTCCCGGTGTAACTAACTTCTCTAGAAACATCACTGTTGCTAGTTGATTTATCATCACCAGCTGAACCAGTGAGCATACTGGGACCACAACCAGTGAGCCTAATGGGACCACAACCAGTGAGCCTACTTGGAGGGACCACAACCAGTGTGAGCCTAATGGGAGGGACCATAACCAGTGAGCCTACTGGGTCCACACCCAGTGAGACTACTGGTACCACAACCAGTGAGCCACCTGGTTCAGCAGCCAGCAGGCGGAACCCTCCCACCAGGGAGAGCAGCTGATTGGTCCGTCGTTCAGGGGGCCGAGGGTGATTGGTTGATCAGGTGGTCTTCCTTCTGGGGTCGCTCATGGTCCAGTGTTTTTTAAGACCGTCCCGTTGCCGTGGTTACCGGGATGATCTCATCGCTGTTCACTCTGCCTCGGTGTCTGTCAGGTGACGGCGAGACCTGAAGTAGAACAGACCAGTCTCTCTCTCCAGAGAGAGAGAGAGAGAGAGAGGGGGGAGAGAGAGAGAGTGAGAGAGAGGGGAGAGAGAGAGTGAGAGAGAGGGGAGAGAGAGAGAGTGAGAGAGAGAGGGGGGAGAGAGAGAGAGAGAGAGAGAGAGAGAGAGAGAGAGAGAGAGAGAGAGAGAGAGAGAGAGAGAGAGAGAGAGAGAGAGAGAGAGAGAGACGTGTCTCTAGGAGGTCTCTGATCCTCCCCAGCGGTTCTTTCTCTGAGCCTCTAATGAAGAGCGTTATTGAAGATGAGCCCAGAGTTCCTCCTGCGCTCTGCGCTCTGGCGCTCTGCCTGTAGGTAGGTCCAGCCGCTCAGTGAACGGCTCCTCCTAGGCCGCGGTCGCCTCTGTTTGGACTCCGCTCAACAATGGCTGAACCTGATCCCAGGTCCTCCAGAGACCCAGAGAAGCGCTTTCTTCCTCCTCCAAGTCGGCCTCTGATTCCAATCTGCCTGCAGCAGCCCGGGGCTTTTAATGTGGCGGAGTACAGGAGGAAGTAATCAGATACGCCTTGTGACATTTACTCCTTCATGACCAGTCATGAGTACACGCACACGCGCACACACACACCACACACACACACACACACACACACACACACACACACACACACACACACACACACACACACACACCACACACCCACACACACACACACACACACACACACACACACACACACACACACACACACACTCTCCCACATACGCCAGCTCTGAGACCACAGCCCGGCCAGCAGTCAGAGACAATTAAACACTCCATCCATTTCAGTGCCACACTCTCGGCACTCTCACGTTCCCCTTCTCTCTCATGCACTCTCAAGCTCCTGCGCGCTGTGAGGGGTGAGGGGGTGGTGTATTCGGTGGTGTATTTGGTGGTGTACTGGTTGGTGTATTGGGTGGTGTATTTGGTAGTGTATTGGATGGTGTACTGGTGGTGTATTGGGTGATGTATTGGCCAGTGTATTGGGTGGTGTATTGGGTGGTGTATTGGGTGGTGTACTGTGTGTTGTACTGGGTGGTGTATTGGGTGGTGTATTTGGTAGTGTATTGGGTGGTGTACTGGGTGGTGTATTGGATGGTGTATTTGGCAGTGTATTGGGTGGTTTATTGGGTGGTGTACTGGGTGGTGTATTGGATGGTGTATTAGGTGTTGAATTGGGTGGGGTTCATCAGACACAGTAACTCATTTCAGTTACTTACAAACTGCAAGGAGAGCGAGGGGGAGTGAGAAAAGGGAGGGTGAGTGAGAGGCAGGAGAAGGGAGACAAAGAGATATGAAGAGAGGAAAGGGGGAGGAAGAGGAGGAAAGGAGAAGCAGAGGAGGAAGAGGAGGAAGAGGAGTTGGAGGTGAGGTTATGGGATGGAGCGATGGAAAGAGGGCTCCCGTCGTCATGGCGACAGGTCAGGTCCCCCACATGAAGATCACAGTACAGAGATCACAGGACAGAGATCACAGGACAGAGATCACAGGACAGAGATCACAGGACAGATCACAGGACAGAGATCACAGGACAGAGATCACAGGACAGAGATCACAGGACAGATCACAGGACAGAGATCACAGGACAGAGATCACAGGACAGATCACAGGACAGAGATCACAGTACAGATCAAAGATCACAGGGAAAGATCACAGATCACAGTTCAGATCATAGTTCACAGGACAGATCACAGTACAGATCACAGTACAGAGATCCAGGACAGATCACAGGACAGAGATCACAGTACAGATCAAAGATCACAGGAAAGATCACAGATCACAGTTCAGATCATAGTTCACAGGACAGATCACAGTACAGATCACAGGACAGATCACAGGACAGATCACAGGACAGATCACAGGACAGAACACAGGACAGATCACAGGACAGAACACAGGACAGATCACAGGACAGAACACAGGACAGATCACAGGACAGATCACAGTACAGATCACAGTACAGATCACAGGACAGAACACAGGACAGATCTGTAACCATCTGAACCAGTCTATATTCAGGGCCCAGTTATTCAAAAGTAATCCAGTGGGATTTCGGATCACGGATCAAATCTTGGAATTGGGTTTCTCAAAGCGAAAGAAGGATTCCGAACTAAAATCAGATCTGTTTTTCAAAACTTTGAACTCGGTTTTGGGATCTATTTGAGCCAAAAAAAACAGGATTATCTGGAACCCATCGGAAGGGTGGATTCAGGGGGATTAAGGGTTGGTCATCCTGAAATTTGGTATGTGGATGACAGTGATCCAATCCAATGTTCCATTAAAAACTGGCACAAGAGTAGGAAGGAGCAGGGGACCCCTGGGTAGCAAAACATGGGT
>NC_082396.1:7705859-7708359 GCF_031168955.1 Gadus macrocephalus | reverse complement strand
TAACCATCTGAACCCAGTCTATATTCAGGGCCCAGTTATTCAAAAGTAATCCAGTGGGATTTCGGATCACGGATTGGATCAAATCTTGGAATTGGGTTTCTCAAAGCGAAAGAAGGATTCCGAACTAAAATCAGATCATGTTTTTCAAAACTTTGAACTCGGTTTGGGATCTATTTGAGCCAAAAAAAACAGGATTATCTGGAACCCATCGGAAGGGTGGATTCAGGGGGATTAAGGGTTGGTCATCCTGAAATTTGGTATGTGGATGACAGTGATCCAATCCAATGTTCCATTAAAAACTGGCACAAGAGTAGGAAGGATCAGGGGACCCTGGGTAGCAAAACATGGGTTTCCAAATCCGGATCAATTTGATCCAGATGAAAAAATAAATAACTGGGCCCAGATCCCAGTGCACAGAGCCCAGTCCACGCTCAGACCCCCCACTGCAGGTGAGCAGAGGGCCGTGTTTGATGTCCGCCGCGGTGCGTTTGATGGTCGGGTGCGTTGGGTGAACTCTGCATTGCTAACGAGCGGCTCGGCGCTAATCAGTCCTGTTGCATCAGGGAGTGAGACCGGGCGGGGGTGAGGGAGTGAGGGGGGGCAGGGGGGAGAGGAGGGAGGGGGGGAGGGGGGAGAGGAGGGAGGGGGGAGGGGGGAGGAGGGAGGGGGTGGGAGGGAGTGAGGGGGGGCGGGGGAGAGGGAGGGAGGGGGGGAGGGGGGAGAGGAGGGAAGGGGTGGGAGGGAGGGAAGGGGGGCGGGGGAGGGAGGGAGGGAGGGGGGAGGGGGGAGAGGAGGGAGGGGGTGGGAGGGAGCGAGGGGGGGCGGGGGAGAGGGAGGGGGGGGGGGGGGGGGGGGGGGGGCTAGGGTGCTGGTGGGCGGTCGCACTACAGACCTTCAGCAAGCTGGACTAGGGGCCAATTAGCACAGGGCTTTAATTAGCAGCGCTGGTTTTATGCACATCCCATAATACGAGAGCAGCCATAAACAGGGGAGGGTTTACAGCGAGCCGTGTCCAATGAACACTTCAACAGGTCTGCAGGAACACGAGCCAAAGGACAGACGGAGGGAGGCGGCCCTAACCCGCGACACCCCGTTAAACACGCCGTCTTCTTCTGTGGTGGTTTCACCTCGTAGGGCTGGGGGCCTCTGGAGGGGCTTCAAACCACAGCTCCTCCTGGGTGCTGACGAGTCCTCGGGCAAGGCCTGATCCTGGTCCTGGTTCCGGTCCTGGGCCAGGTCCTGGTCCCGGTCCAGGTCCAGGTCTTGGTCCTGGTCCAAGTCCTGGTCCCGGTCCTGGTCCTGGTCCAGCTCCTGGTCCTGTCCTGGTCCTGGTCCTGTCCTGGTCCTTGTCCTGGTTCTGATCCTGGTCCCGGTCCAGGTCCTGGTCCTGGTCCCGGGCCTGGTCCTGGTCCCGGTCCCGGTCCTGGTCCTGGTCCCGGTCCAGGTCCTGGTCCTGGTCCCGGTCCAGGTCCTGGTCCTGGTCCCGGTCCTCGTCCTGGTCCCGGTCCAGGTCCTGGTCCTGGTCCCGGTCCTGGTACCGGCCCAGGTCCTGGTCCTGGTCCTGGTCCTGGTCCTGGGTCCGAGGGGTCCAGGGTCTGATCAACACGCCCCGGGTCAGCCCGAGCGGTCTGGACTCCATGAAGACGGGACATGCGAGGGACGTCATGAAGGAAACAGGAGATCAAACCAAACAACGTTAATATCAATACCATCAGTGTTTCAGACAGCAGGTCACAGGGTGGGCCCTGAATGAGACCGGCCTCTGGACCTGATACCTTCAGCAGAGAGGAGGTTTACCTTCTCAGACCAAACACGTTCCAGAACATCACCATGGGATACACTGAGCCACCACTTCTGAATCTACTTCCATGTTCGTATAAGGGTCACATTGTGGGATTATTTATCCCAGGATGTGTATTGACGTTGTGTGTTTGACGTAAACCGTCCAGTCAGAGAGAGGACGGTGCTCGAGTCGTACACAGGTTCGATTCCCGTTTGGTGAAGACCTTGGCTTTGCTGAGTTGGAATAAAAACTTAGTTTTGCAAATCACAGCAAATGTTTACGACAGAAGGTTCCAGACGCAGCCCCTAAGACCCCACAATAAAATAAATGAAATGATCTCGATTGAGTTGATTTGCTGCGACTGCTCCGTGCAAAAACACAAATAAAACCTTTGCTGGATGAAATTTGCATATCAGCACATTACCACACGGCACTCCGAGAGATTAAAAGAGAGAAGCTGGACTCAAACCTGCAGGAAAACAGCAGAATATTCATCAGTGTTCAGCTCTCCTTTAGTGGCAAGAGCTGGGAGCACAGAGAATGTACACACTGAACGTACACGCACACACACGCACACACACACACACACACACACACACACACACACACACACACACACACACACACACACACACACAAACACACACACATATAACCTATACACACACACACACACACACACACACACACACACACACACACACACACACACACACA
>NC_082396.1:7693359-7700859 GCF_031168955.1 Gadus macrocephalus | reverse complement strand
CTGCAAAGTTCTGTGTTGAGGGAGGATCCCACCCTCCTCTCGGTAAGGCTAAGTCAGTACCTTCATGAACTTCAGACGGGTTGAGCAAACAGGGAAGTGAAGGGATGAGTACATGAATCACAAGGTATGAGACAATTCATCAACGGGTTTCTTGCTTTACAAATATTACGTGTGTGTTCATTCCAAGACCCCTCATGGTTCAGAGACTGTCTCAATTTCCCCCTTGAGGAGCCAATGGCTGACTGACTAGAACCTTGTGGATACGATGGGCTGACTGGGTTTGACTGACTGGGAGCCCTGGGAGTGATGTTTGGGCTCCATTGGTGTTGAATTTACCGTGGTCATGGGTTTGTTGCTGCACTGACCTGCACACACAACTTGAACACCGCTGGCCGTTTGTTATTCCGACTCCATGTCAGCAGCGTTTACAGCTTCCTGCTGAGTGCGGTGGCGTTCCCTGCCGTGTGATGCCGGGCGGTTGGCCACTGCCCCCCTCCTGGTTTTAGCGGTGGTTTATTCTAACCCGCTGGGCTGGGATCCTCTCGCTAGGGGTTGGATAACGGCCACACACGCTGCGTCCTCCAGATTCTGTTCTGGCAACGTGAACTTCAGAGGATCTGAGGTCGCTTTAAACGGGCTGCGTTAGGATGAGTCATTTAAAAAAGGTTCTCTACGAATTTCCACGTGAATAATTTACGTATTTTACCAAGAGGAGCCAGTGAAGATCTGTAAAAACATCGACAAAGGCAAGTCAAGTTTACAGCTTTCCTCCTCATTCACTGAAGCACTTCACGGTTGTTCTGAAATGTATTGACCCCTTCTCTCTTTGTCACGTCAGGATCCCGACTGAACCTGGACCTCAGGCCGGACGGGGCTCCTGCTAGCCTTCATAGCGGTGAGGGGTTACCAAATGCTCGCAGGACCTGTGCATCCTAATCAGAGTTTTCCCCCCAGTCCTCAGACGCCACCGTTTATAAATCCAATGAACCTTTGAGCTCCAGGACTGGAGCTGGAGGAGACCAGGAGGGTCCGGGCTACAGATGTGTAGACCAGAAGGGGTCCAGTCTACAGATGTGTTGACCAGAAGGGGTCCGGACTACAGATGTGCAGAGCAGGAGGGTCCGGCCTACAGATGGATAAGATCCTTTTCATTTCTTTCTTGGAAATATTACAGAAGATTAGCCCACTGCCAGCGCTGTGTGGTACGGTTCATACTCTAGAAGAGACTCTCTTTTCTATTTTATTAACCGTTTAACCGCACCATCTAATTTAACAAGTGTGTGTAAAGTTTGGTGACACTTGAGTCTTTGAGTCCAGCTGTATAATAATTTACTGGTGACTGTCAACACGGAGGACATTTTGTTTGAGTTCAAAACGTATATTGGAACAATTAAAATAAATCTTGTTTGAACTCCCATTAACCCGGAGGCCCGCAGGACCCCTGATTTACGGCCGTCCTCCTCTCTGCCGGAAAAAAACTCAAAGTCAGAGAGAAATTAAGTCATTTCTGTGGAAAGTACCGTCCACTAAATCCGTTTCTTTGAGAAGGAGAAATTCCTTCTTCGGTCCTCCAACCCTGGGCCCGCATCGGTGATAAATCACTAGATCAAATCAATAACAGCTGTGTTAGCATCCTCCGCGCTTTTTATCTACGCAAAATATCACTGCTCCACCTCTAAATCTCCGGGCTTCTCCGAAAGGTGGACCTTGCGCCTTAAATCAAAGTAGCAGCGCGATAAGTCACGTCTGGCTAACGTTAGCGGGCTGTTTGTGTGCTGCAGACTGTTGTGTAAATACAGAGTCTTTATCAGCTCCTTATTGTCATCATTATTGTTCTTCCTGACAAGACAAGATGGAGAACAGTTATCATTCTCTAGTTCTCTTTGAAGACTTCCCCGTTCAAAGAGAATAAGAATCGTCAGACTAAGATTAGAAGAAGGACTCATGACATCCAAACGCGGGGTGAGAACCATTTAGAAAGACGCATGAAAGTTCATGAAGTAATGTTATTCTTTTAGAACTTTTATTGTTCACAAAAATGAGTTTTATATATGATCATAATCTTGAAATGCTCTTTTGTTAATGGCCTTCATCACATTAACCGCTGGGCTCGTCTTCATACCCAGGGCCTCCTCAGGGCCAGAGAGGAGGAGAAGCAGCAGGACACTCTGAACCCCAGAGAGATGAGCAGGAGGAGAACACTGAACCCCAGAGAGACGAGCAGGAGGAGAACACTCTGAACCCCTGAGAGACGAGCTGAAGGAGAACACTCTGAACCCCAGAGAGACGAGCAGGAGGAGAACACTCTGAACCCCAGAGAGACGAGCTGAAGGAGAACACTCTGAACCCCAGAGAGACGAGCAGGAGGAGAACACTCTGAACCCCAGAGAGACAAGCAGGAGGAGCAGGAGGAGAACACTCTGAACCCCAGAGAGACGAGCAGGAGGAGAACACTCTGAACCCCAGAGAGACGAGCAGGAGGAGAACACTCTGAACCCCAGAGAGACGAGCTAGAGGAGGAGGAGGAGGAGAACACTCTGAACCCCAGAGAGACAAGCAGGAGGAGCAGGAGGAGCAGGAGGAGAACACTCTGAACCCCAGAGAGACGAGCAGGAGGAGAACACTCTGAACCCCAGAGAGACGAGCAGGAGGACCAGGAGGAGAACACTCTGAACCCCAGAGAGACGAGCTAGAGGAGAACACTCTGAACCCCAGAGAGACGAGCAGGAGGAGCAGGAGGAGGACACTCTGAACCCCAGAGAGACGAGCTGAAGGAGCAGGAGGAGAACACTCTGAACCCCAGAGAGACGAGCTAGAGGAGCAGGAGGAGAACACTCTGAACCCCAGAGAGACGAGCTAGAGGAGCAGGAGGAGAACACTCTAAACCCCAGAGAGACGAGCTGAAGGAGCAGCAGGAGGACACTCTGAACCACAGAGAGAGGAGCAGGAGAAACTCCCAAAACCCAGAGGAGGAGGAGGAGGAAAAAACGACCAAATTGTGAAGGTGGTGTAGGAAGAAGACAGACACAAAACCCCATAGACGAGAAGGAGGCGCAGGAGGAGGTGGATCCTCCTTCCCGGGTCAGAGGAGGCCCACAGTGGATAACCAGGAGCCAGAGTAGACAGCTTTAGAGAGGAGCTTATGGAGACATGTCATGGAGACATGTCATGGAGACATGTCATGGAGACATGTTACGGAGACATGTCATGGAGGCATGTTACGGAGACATGTCATGGAGACATGTCATGGAGACATGTTATGGAGACATGTTACGGAGACATGTCATGGAGGCATGTTACGGAGACATGTCATGGAGGCATGTTATGGAGACATGTTACGGAGACATGTCATGGAGGCATGTTATATATACAGATGGAGTGTTATTATTTCTTTAATAACGAATGTATTCTTGAGTAAAAGTGGCGCTCTCGTTAACCAGTTGGTGATCCCTTCATCGTCCTTCGTACTTCTGTTGATTATGTTGTACTTTAATGTGTTAATGTCTTACATTGCAGAAATGGCCATGATGACAGAGTCCTGTGGAGCCTGAGGGGCGGTCCGAGTGTCTCACACAGCGGAACGCTCCAGACTTAGGGGATCTAGGAGCCACAACTTTGTTTCGCCAAGAAAGTTTTCACTCCCTAAAAACCTTCCTCGTCCCCCTTCCCTCCTCTTCCTCATCCAGGACAAACCGAGGATTACAAAATGTCTGCCGCTGGTAGAGCTTAAAGTAGTTAATCTGTAGCATTGATAACAATGTAGTTTTCACAAAAGGAATAGGAGCCTTTATAGGATAGGGGAGGACCCCCCCCCCCAGTGGATGTGTGGGGGTAGACCCCCAAAATAGCCCACCAACAGATGGTTTCCCGTTCAGAAGGAAGAAGGCTTCAGGGTTCATTTAAAGCGGGAAGATTTTCCCCGTATCGGAATATTCTGTGATTTACTACCAAGCCCCCCCCCCCCCAGCCCTCCCCCCCACAGCCTGGCCCCCCCTCTCCCCTTCTGGGGGATTCAGCTGTTGCTGAGGGGGACGGGGACGGGGGAGACAGGGGGACGGGGGGGGACCTGTTTTTATATTTAGTGTCTCCAGCGTCTGTGACGGCGGCTCGGCCTCTCCTCCTCGCCGTTACTCACGTTACGCTGCTTAACGTGAGCTGTCGATTAGTCACTTTAATTTGGTTTCCTGGTGTGTGTCTCACACACACACACACACACACACACACACACACACACACACACACACACACACACACACACACACACACACACACACACACAGAGACACACACACACACACACACACACACACACACACACACACACACACACACACACACACACACACACACACATACACACACACACACACACACACACACACACACACACACACACACACACACACACACACACACACACACAGCAGGCGTCGTGTCCTCACTCAGTCTTACTGAGATGGATCCTCGCTCCCCAGCGGGGGGGGGGGGGGGGGGGGGCTGGTTCGGTGTGATGGATGATGGGGGCGTTGCCGTGGTGACGGCCCGGCTGCAGGTACCACTCGCTCAATCTGAAGGCGCCCCGCGTTCCTCCACCTTCTGAAGAGAGAGCTCCACCCTACAGATAGACCTCCATGTACAGACAGACCTCCACCCAACAGATAGACCTCCATGAACAGACAGACCTCCACCCTACAGACCTCCACCCTACAGATAGACCACCATGTACAGACAGACCTCCACCCTACAGACAGACCTCCACCCTACAGATAGACCGCCATGTACAGACAGACCTCCACCCTACAGACAGACCTCCACCCTACAGACAGACAGACCTCCACCCTACAGACCTCCACCCTACAGACAGACCTCCACCCTACAGACAGACCTCCACCCTACAGACCTCCACCCTACAGACAGACCTCCACCCTACAGACAGACTCCACCCTACAGACAGACTCCACCCTACAGACAGACCTCCACCCTACAGACAGACCTCCACCCTACAGACCTCCACCCTACAGACAGACCTCCACCCTACAGACAGACTCCACCCTACAGACAGACTCCACCCTACAGACAGACCTCCACCCTACAGACAGACCTCCACCCTACAGACAGACCTCCACCCTACAGACCTCCACCGTACAGACAGACCTCCACCGTACAGACAGACTCCACCCTACAGACCTCCTGTTTACAGAAAGACAGAGAGAGACAGAGAGAGAGACGGACAGACGAATGGGGGAGAAACCCAGAGGGAGAGAGAGAGACAGGCAGAGGGAGAGAGAAGCAGTACATCTGGAGCAGGCTGGGGCCTCCAGAAGGTTCCAGAGACCTGAGGGGTGTTCAGGCTGATGTCCACACTCTCCTCCTTTTCTTACGCTTTGTGCAACTCATCGGAACGAACTACTAGTGGGAGGGGCCGGTTCACATTGTGGGAGGGGCCTTACCTGCTGGGAGGGGCCTGAGGAGGAGAGGCGAAGAGGAGGAAGAGGGGGGAGGGAGGAGGAGGAGGAGGAGGAGAGGTGAGGAGGAGGAGACCAAATTCAGCCACTGTTTGCTCTGATCTGTCACCTCATGAGGGGCGGGGTCTAACTTCTGCTCCCGCTTCAGGAACACGCAGCTATTGGACGGTGAGCGGCGGGACTCTCTGATTGGTCGAGTGCGGTTGGGCTGGCATTAGATTGGCTGATGGGGTTAGGAGGGGCGTGTCAGTGAGTCGTACATCACTGGGCTTCCTGTACGCCACGTTTTCACCAGTAATCTGGTGCTAATTTAAAAACGGGACCACTTTACTGTATCTTGCTGTAAATGTACAGACTTTAGTCATCCCCATGAAGGTCCCAAAGTTATGCTTTAGAGCAGGATCCTCTCAGAATCAGACACTTGTCTAAAATGTACGTTAAAACATCAGTCGCTGCCCAACGTCGGGACGAATGAACCGTCTGATCGCTTGATGAAGAGGACTGTTAGCTTAGCCTGATAAGCTAAAATAAACATAGCTTAGCCGGCTAAGCTAACAGTCTGCTTAGCCTCTCTATCCCCTCAGCTTGTTGAGCTAAAAATGTTGTTTCCGTCGTTTAGCGTGTTGTTAGAGTGTTGTTCGGTGTAGCTCCCCCCCCTCCTGCTGACCACAGACAACACACCATTGGCTCCTGAGGTTTATGGGTACCAGATCACCGTCTAGGTCCCCATAAACACCACATACAGGCAGTGTGAGTTTACACTCGGGTCATGTGATCAGAATACTTTTAACCAGAGAAGGCTATCAGTGTGTCTCTCTCTCTCTCTCTCTCTCTCTCTCTCTCTCTCTCTCTCTCTCTCTCTCTCTCTCTCTCTCTCTCTCTCTCTCTCTCTCTCTCTCTCTCTCTCTATCTCTTTCTCCCCCTCTCTCTCTCTCCCCCTCTCTCTCTTGCTCTCTCTCTCCCCCCCCTCTCTCCCCTCTCTGTCTCTCTCTCTAAGTGCTGCTGTTTAGGAGTGCTCCCAGATCGTTAAAGTGCACAAGGGCGTACTCCGCTCCTCTCCGTTAGAAATAGACGGAGGGACGATAAACATTTATGGGTCGCCCATAAATCGCCGGTGGTGTAAACGCTTGACAGTCACTTCTGCAATCCCCACAATGTCATCCCCGCTGGCTCCGCCCGTAACCCCGCCCCCTGCCCATCCTCGACCTCTCATTGGCTCCGGTGGCGTACCCGGATGTCCCCTCTGTAACATCATTGGGGCGGGCCGAAGCGGGGCCAATGAAGTGCTGGCTGATGACTGGCTGCGTGTGGGTGTGAAGAGGTGATCAGGATGAGCTGTCACTCACCAGGGCTGGGAGGGAAGGTCCTGCTGCCAAAGAGTTCTATAACTTCTAGTGTCAAAGGGTTCTGCTGCTAAAGGGTTCTTCTGCTAAAGGGTTCTAAAGGGTTCTGCTTCTAAAGGGTTCTAGTGTTAAAGCGTTCTAGTGTTAAAGGGTTCTAGTGTTAAAGGGTTCTGGTGTTAAAGGTTCTGGTGTTAAAGGGTTCTAGTGTTAAAGGGTTCTAGTGTTAAAGGGTTCTGCTGCTAAAGGGTTCTAGTGTTAAAGGGTTCTACTGCTATAGGGTTCTAGTGTTAAAGGGTTCTACTGCTAAAGGGTTCTAGTGTTAAAGGGTTCTAGTGTTAAAGGGTTCTTGTGTTTAAGGGTTCTGCTGCTAAAGGGTTTTAGTGTTTTGGTGTTAAAGGGTTCTAGTGTTGTTGTGGTTTTCTTGTAGTGTTCTAGTAGAGGTCTTGTATTGTCTAGAATCATAATAATGTTCTAGTAACTAGTAGGGTTCTAGTTTTGTCTAGAGTTATGATAATGTTCTATGGTTCTATCAGGACAGAACACAATACCCTCCTCTGGTTGACACTGTGTGGTTGCTTGAGGAGCAGCAGTGCATGCTGGGAGGGCCGGTTGCCGTGCTGCGTGGAGCTGTGATGGAGTGTGTTATGTTTTTAAAGCTAATTAGTGTCGCTAACAGTTGGAGGAGCCATCGG
>NC_082396.1:7685859-7688359 GCF_031168955.1 Gadus macrocephalus | reverse complement strand
GTCTCTCTCCTCTCCTCCTCTCCTTCTCCGCCTCTCCCCCCCCCCTCCTCCCCCCTCTCTCCCCCATATGGCCACATCAACATTTCATAGTGATAGCCCGGGGCGAGAGAGGAAAGCAGACTGGGAGAGAGGGTGGGAGGGAGGGAGGGTAGAGCGAGGTAGAGAGACCAGGAGGACCAGTACACACCGGACCAGTCCAGACCAGTAAACACCGGAGCAGTCCAGACCGGTTCTTACAGAAGCTGTTCATCATGTCATAATTCAGTTATATTTTCAGACAAGAATCCCAAACATTCCTGATGAACTCTCTCCTGTTCTTTAGAGGGGGGCACTACTTCAGGGGGTAAAGGAACGTGGAAGTGGAAGGTTGCTAGTTCGATCCCCGGCTCCTCCTAGCGGAGTGTCGTGGAGTCCCTGAGCAAGACGCCTCACCCTGACTGCCCCTGACGAGCCATGCCTTGCGGGGCTGACTCCGTCGTCGGTGTGAATGTGTGAACCGTTGTGTGTCGCTTTGGACCCTGGAGCCCTGCTGCTAGAGGTCTGAGGGCGCGTCGGCTCCCAGGGGACGCCTCACCACCAGGGGGCACTGTTGGTCTGGAGATGGTCTACAGGGAGAGAAAGAGAGGAGAGAGGAGTTGGGGAGACAGGAGATAGGAGAGAGGAGGTGAGGAGAGAGGAAAGAGGAAAGAGGAGTGAGGAGAGAGGATATAGGAAGTGAGGAGCGAGGAGGTGAGGAGATAGGAAGTGACGAGAGAGGGGGTGAGGAGAAAGAAAGATAGGAGAGAGCTTTCTGATGTCTCTGTGGTGATGGCTGTTCTAAACCCTATCCCTGTGTCCTTTATGACTCTCAGAGGGTGAAACACAACGGGCCGTAAAGCGTCACCATGGCAGCAGTGGCCGTGAGGCCGTCCCCAATTGGCTCATGACGGGTGGGATGGCCCCATTTGACCAAGGTATCAATTCTAAACAAACTTTATTTATAGATCGCTCTGTGCTACCTGATGAAGAGCAGCTGATGGAGAACATTCAGCAGACTGATGATGAGGATGATCTCCATCCACAGGAGAATCCATCGTCATGGGTGTCGCTTTCCCCTGGCGGCCATCTTGGATCCATCTCTAGCTCTAGATACTAGCCGCCATCTTGTCTCTAGACGCTATAGCCGCCATTTGGGCTCTAGACACTAGCTGGCTGGAGGAACTGACCGCGGGTTCCGGGGCTCGGTTCCTCCGGCTAGCGTCTAGAGCCAAGACGGTTGGCGGGGTGACTCAGGCCCTTGGTGCCGGGCCCCAGGTGAGGGCCCCTCTCCCTGCTCCAGAGCTGCTCCATTACCCGCCCAGCGGAGCAGAAAGCAGGCGGCCCCATTGTTCAACACGCTGCTACTCAGCCCACAGAGCCTTTAATATTTTACATGAATATGGGATAAATGTGATGCATTACTTGCAGCTCATAAATACTCAATATGCACCGCGTGTTTGTGTGTTGTGTGTGTGTGTGTGTGTGTGTGTGTGTGTGTGTGTGTGTGTGTGTGTGTGTGTGTGTGTGTGTGTGTGTGTGTGTGTGTGTGTGTGTGTGTGTGTGTGTGTGCATCATCGGAGTCCATATAAGCACTAGATTTTATGGTCGATCGATATTTATAAATCAATAGATGTATCGACTTATATAAATATAACTGTCTACTTGTTTCCCATTTGCCATCAGGGATTAATGAATTATCTTATCCTGTATAAATCAAATAATATTTCATTTGTTAGTCATATTAAATATTGATGTTTTATGCAATGCAGCCATTTGAAATGGCCAAGCTTGTTAAATAAATCAAGATTAAAATCATAACGTAATGACTCTATATGATAGAGGATGAGTTACTATCTCTATGATGACTATCTGATCATATAGATAGTTACTCATTCTATAAATGAGTTACTTCATCTCAACTATACGAAATAGTAATCATAGTCATCTATACACGAAAAAGTAATCATAGTCATCTATATGATACAGGGTGAGTTACTCATCTATATGATACAGATAGTAACTCATCTATATGATATATGAGGTACTATAGATAGTAACTCATCTATATGATACAGGATGAGTTACTGATCTATATGATATAGAGAATAACTTATCATGTAGATAGTAACTCATCCTATAGATGAGCTATTATCGATATGATATAGGTAGTAACTAATCTATATGATACAGGATGAGTGACTTTAAGTAGGGTATTACGGTCTGCTTCCTCCTCCAGCATTGTTTATCATTCAGCCATCACACACCTTGGTGGAGGAATGGTGCATTCTTGGATGCACTACCTGTGATTAATCATTCATTAACTCCATCTGGCTCAACTACACTGGTGGAGGGCTGGGAGGAGGGAAAACCTGGCCGGACGTTCCATTCAGGATCTGGAATGTTCCAACCGTGTGGAGAGTGGGGGGGGATGACATCATTGCTAACAAGTCGTTTAGTTTAGGAGGAGCACACACACACACAC
>NC_082396.1:7670859-7683359 GCF_031168955.1 Gadus macrocephalus | reverse complement strand
TGTGTGCGCGGGTGTGTGTGTGGAGGCCAGCTGTAGTTCTACTCAGCTCTTAATGTAGTCCTGCTGTAATGAACTGCTCTGCTCACAGCAGGGGGGGGGGTTTGCACTACTCAGCCAGTGCTCACCATACTAGCACCATGCTAGCATCCCGCCCCCAGGCCTCCGCAGTGTAACTCCCGGTAACAGAATGAGCTCAGCCCGGAGCTGTCAACAGGCCATTACGGCCACGCTGACTATTATGGACTGGGGAGGTGTTGGCAGACGGGCAGGAATGTGGCTAGCATGCTAGGAGCTAGCCCTAGCAACGCTGGGTTTAGAACTCGGAGAACGATGGAGGCGGGGGCTGGAGAGAGGGGCAGGCCTCATGGTGACCCGTGACCCCTCCTCAGAGAGAGGAGACACAAGCTCAGGGTGGAGGGGTTTAACCTATATCGGCTTAGGTTACTCTAGGTTATATAGAAGTTAAAGGTATAGACGTTTTGGTTACATAGAAGCTGAATGTATAGACGTATAGGTTACATAAAAGTTAAAGGTATAGACGTCTAGCTTATATAGAAGTTAAAGGAATAGACGTCTAGGTTATATAGAAGTTAAAGGTATAGACGTTCAGGTTACATAGAAGTTAAAGGTATAGACGTCTAGGTTATATAGAAGTTAAAGGTAAAGAAGTCTATTATATAGAAGCTGAATGTTTCCTGTAAAGGCCTGGTGTGTTTACCTGGGCATTGCACCATCACGTCATGCTCATTAGACGTGACTATCCCCACACGCACGCATGCACAGTTTGCACACACACACACACACACACACACACACACATGCACACGCACACAGGTGAGGTAGTGTTGAAACAAATGTAGAGCCGGTATTAACACGCTCCGTGGCGATGGTTACACATCATTTAGTCTGCTGACAGCACACACACACACACACACACACACACACACACACACACACACACACACACACACACACACACACACACACACACACACACAGTGAGAGAGAAACCGGGGGGACAAAGATGTAGTGTGAATACTGGAGAAAGGGGAGTGGGGAGACGTTAGGGAGGTATGTAGTCACATGGTGCAGTAGAGAACCCATCTACTGAGCTGGTTCCTTCATGAAGAATCACTTTGAGAAGAGACCATTTCAGAACTCTGGACTAAACCATTTCATAGCTCTGGACCAAACCATTTCATAGCTAATTAACCTTCACCATTTAATAGTCTCTGGTGTGACCTGGTCTAGTGGATCCCTGCTGGTCTAGAGGATCCCAGTGGATCCCTGCTGCTCTAGTGGATGCCTGCTGCTCTAGAGTCCACACAGGGAGGTCAGTGTCTGTGTTAACGTGACGATCAGGTACTGAGACGGGGCTTCAGTCTCCCTGCATCTCCGTGACGATTCCTCAGCTCCGTCAGCACCACCTTATTGGACCTGAGGCACCTGCTCCTCCGTCAGACCAGAGATAAGCGGAGGTGAGGAGAGGTGTCCCGCCCCCACACCTCCTTGGGCGTGGCTCCTCTCCTCTCCTCTCCCCTCCTCCTCTCCTCTCGTCCTCACACAAAGAGAGGCTGAGAAGCTCGGACAAAACACACATTCAGCGTGTCAGGAATGCATGTTCAGGAATGCATGGGTGTGTGAGAGCATGTTCACACACACACGCGCACACACACACACACACACACACCTGGGCTCAGGTGAGTCATCCGCCTGGGGGGGGGGGAGGGGTAGTCCCGGGGCATAAAGAGCCTCATTGTTGGCCGGTCGCTCCAAGCTGAGCTCTAAACTGTCCAATACTCCATAATCCTCCAGTTTAATACAAATGATGACCGTCCCGTAATGAGGACCTGCACATGGCGGATATCACAGGTCCACCAGTGGAGAAGTGTTGAAAAGAGAGATTTGACTGCATGGGAGACGTCCTCCATTATCTCCAGCGTTGACAGTCAGGAGGTTCTGGGCGCGGCCGGCCATGGTTTGATTCCTCCAGGTGAGCAGCTCGTACCTCTGCTGCAGGAGTCGTCCAGAAGCTGAGTTTTGTTCTTTTATTTATTTAACTCTGAGGTAACGAGCCTAGACTAGCCTAGGTCTAGTTAGTTATCTACTTAACTCTGAGGTAACGACGTTAGACTAGTCTAGGTCTAGTTAGTTATCTAATTAACCCTCAGGTAACGAGGTTAGACTAGTCTAGGTCTAGTTAGTTATCTACTTAACTCTGAGGTAACGACGTTAGACTAGTCTAGGTCTAGTTAGTTATCTAATTAACCCTCAGGTAACGAGGTTAGACTAGTCTAGGTCTAGTTAGTTATCTACTTAACTCTCAGGAAACAAGGTTAGACTAGTCTAGGTCTAGTTAGTTATCTACTTAACTCTGAGGTAACGAGGTTAGACTAGTCTAGGTTTAGTTAGTTATCTAATTAACCCTCAGGTAACGACGTTAGACTAGTCTAGGTCTAGTTAGTTATCTAATTAACCCTCAGGTAACGAGGTTAGACTAGTCTAGGTCTAGTTAGTTATCTACTTAACTCTCAGGAAACGAGGTTAGACTAGTCTAGGTCTAGTTAGTTATCTACTTAACTCTGAGGTAACGAGGTTAGACTAGTCTAGGTCTAGTTAGTTATCTACTTAACTCTCAGGTAACAACGTTAGACTAGTCTAGGTCTAGTTAGTTATCTAATTAACCCTCAGGTAACGAGGTTAGACTAGTCTAGGTCTAGTTAGTTATCTAATTAACCCTCAGGTAACGAGGTTAGACTAGTCTAGGTCTAGATTCTAGGAGGCGTGTCTGGCGGTGTTCATGTTCTGAGACAACACGCTGTGGAACTGGAGCCCAGTGCTGAGGATGTGTTTGGATACGGTGACGGTGTCAGCCGGGTGATGGATGGGTGCTGTCCTGCAGCTGGGAGTCCAGGTGTTCATTAAGGGGCTCAGGTCAGAGTGTCAGTCAGGCGTCGCCTGTCGAACAATAAGGAACGGGGGTAGTGCTACTGGGGGTCTGGAGAGGGTCCGGATGCGGCCTCTCGGTTTATCTGATGTGGCGGCGGCCATTTTGTGCGTCAGTTAGAAAGCAGTCGGGCATAAAGGTGGAATAACTTTATTATTCTTAGTTTGGTCGAAAAGGGTTAGCCATCACGAAGATAAGTACAAACAGTGCAAGTGCGGCGTTGGTACATAGCATGGCTACATAGCATGGCTAACTAGCATGGCTACATAGCAGTACGTATATGAAGGCAACAGTGATTTGGCAGGATGTCTCATGGTCATCGACTTTAAAGAAATGTTGGCCACCTGACGATGGTGACTGTGTGGATCCCCGTAGGTGTGTTGCTCTTCATGCTGACATAGTCTTAAGAGCCTGGTCATCTGGACTTCTACTCAACACATGGTGGCTTGACCCCCAGCAACGGAGGGTTGACCTCATGGGGAGAGTTCGGACAACGACGGTTTGATGCAATAAAACAAAACCGCTGTCACTGGAATGTAAACAGATAGCATGGAGGAATAATCCAGCAGAGCAACAATCACTGATCTGGACGAGAACACACCCTCCTGGGGGTTGAGTGGACAGTAGCAGCTCTTCAGGAGGTCTGAGGAACACAACATGTTACTGCTACAGAGCGCTATGTTATACAGAGCAGTGTGTTACAGAGCGGTATGTTACTGCTACAGAGCGGTATGTTACAGAGTGGTATGTTACTTCTACAGAGCAGTATGTTATACAGAGCAGTATGTTACAGAGCGGTATGTTACAGAGCGGTGTGTTACTGCCACAGAGCGGTATGTTACAGAGCGGTATGTTACTGCCACAGAGCGGTATGTTACATCTACAGAGCGGTATGTTATACAGAGCGTTATGTTACAGAGCAGTATGATACAGAGCGCTATGTTACTGCTAAAGAGCGGTACGTTATACAGAGCATTATGTTACAGAGTGGAATGTTACAGAGCGGTATGTAACTGCTACAGAGCGGTATGTTACAGAGCGGTATGTAACTGCTACAGAGCGGTGTGTTATACAGAGCGTTAAGTAACAGCGGTATGTTAAAGAGCGGTATGTAACTGCTACAGAGTGGTATGTTACTGTTACAAAGCGCTATGCGTTATGTTACAGAGCGGTATGTCACTGTTATGTTACTGCTCCAGAGCAGTATGTCACTGTTATGTTACTGCTCCAGAGCGGTATGTCACTGCTAAGTTACTGCTCCAGAGCGGTATGTCACTGCTAAGTTACTGCTCCAGAGCGGTATGCTACTGTTATGTTACTGCTCCAGAGCGGTATGTCACTGCTAAGTTACTGCTCCAGAGCAGTATGTTACTGTTATGTTACTGCTGCGGAGCGGTATGTCACTGTTATGTTACTGCTCCAGAGCGGTATGTCACTGTTATGTTACTGCTCCAGAGCGGTATGTCACTGTTATGTTACTGCTCCAGAGCGGTATGTCACTGTTATGTTACTGCTCCAGAGCGGTATGTTACTGTTATGTTACTGCTCCAGAGCGGTATGTCACTGTTATGTTACTGCTCCAGAGCAGTATGTTACTATTACAGAGCGGCATGTTACTGGTATGTTACTGCTACAGAGTGGTCTATGTCTGTTCATCTTGATGTTTCAACAGTCAAGCCGTTCTCACCTCGTTTTTCTGGGAGTTCTGCATCCGCTTGCGTTTCCTGGCGAGAGCTTCCTGCTTCTTCCTCTCGATGTCAGCAGCCGAGCACCTGGAGATCAACTGAACGCTCACCTGACCGGTCGACACCGCTGGAGACCAGAGAGCACATGGTGATCAGCGAGAGGAATCAAGAGAATAGAGGATACCAGAGAACAAATGGAAATCAGAGGAGACCGGAGACCAGAGGATATCAGAGAACCAATGGAAATCAGAGGAGACCAGAGACCAGAGGAGATCAGAGGAGACCAGAGACCGGAGGATATCAGAGAACCAATGGAAATCAGAGGAGACCAGAGACCAGAGGAGATCAGAGGAGACCAGAGACCAGAGGATATCAGAGAACAAATGGAAATCAGAGGAGACCGGAGACCAGAGGAGACCAGAGGACACCAGAGACCAGAGGAGATCAGAGGAGACCAGAGACCAGAGGAGAACAGAGACCAGAGGAGACCAGAGACCAGAGGAGACCAGAGAACAAATGGAAATCAGAGGAGACCAGAGACCAGAGGACACCAGAGACCAGAGGAGACCAGAGGATATCAGAGAACAAATGGAAAGCAGAGGAGATCTGAGGAGACCAAAGATCAAAGGAAATCAGAGGAGACCAGAGTAGAGCTGTAATCGGGCCTTAAACGTTAGGCCAGACCCGGCCCGAGCCCGAATGACCTCGGTTTTTTCAGAGCCCGAATGCGTTAACAGCCCTACATATTAAAATATGCATCTAAACTAAAATCTAAACTAAGACAACATAAAATTTAGATTAGACTAAGACAAACGAAAAAGGGACTTGCTTGCGGCCACCTCTCCACGACCACCAATACGAATATAAATAGGCCAACGCGCCAATGAACATTAGTCTTTCTTAACAAATTAAATTACAATTCTCAATTAAGATGGGTATTTGGCATAAGTAACAAAATAACGAATAATAACTAAATTGAGATAAAGGCTCCGCTGGATTGCTTTGCCACTTCTCTCCACAATTCGGCCTCAACGCGACAGTGAACAGCAGCTCAAATTGAATAAGAATGGCATTTAAGAATAATGCCAACATTAGCCTATATAGGCTACACTGTCTATCTTTGTAGGCATGGATTTTGATGCTGTAACAAACAATGTGACAATAGGTTGTTAGGCACTCGTGGCTGGTGGTGAACAGCTTCGATCAGCATGCCTTGTCAGTGATGAATTCCTGTTATTTTGCTGTCATACTTTAACAGAACGCCGCATTTTTTTGCAATTCACATAACCTTTTCCACGCCTCAGACTTTGCTTTCTTTGGTGGTGCAATCAAAACGTAATCTCCAGAGGCCAGCCTTTGATTCACCTTCAATCTTTCTCGCGCTAAGCGAAATTCATCACCTGACCGCTAATTTACCGCGCAAGCCCGAGCCCGGCCCGAGCCCGTGTAAAATGACAGCAATTAGAACGAACCCGACCCGACCCGTCGGGTTTGGGCAAAGATCTTCAGCTCTAGACAAGGGAACACATGGAAATCAGAGGAGGTCAGAGGAGACCAGAGACCAGAGGAGACCGGAGACCAGAGGAGACCGGAGACCAGAGGAGACCAGAGACCATAGGAGACCAGAGACCAGAGGAGACCAGAGGAGACCAGAGGAGACCAGAGGAATCTAGAGACCAGAGGAGACCAGAGGAATCTAGAGACCAGAGGAGACCAGAGGAATCTAGAGACCAGAGGAGACCAGAGACCAGAGGAGACCGGAGACCAGAGGAGACCAGAGGAGACCGGAGACCAGAGGAGACCAGAGACCAGAGGAGACCAGAGACCAGAGGAGAACGGAGACCAGAGGAGACCGGAGACCAGAGGAGACCAGAGACCAGAGGAGACCAGAGACCAGAGGAGACCGGAGACCAGGGACCAGAGACCAGAGGAATCCAGAGGAGACCAGAGACCAGAGGTGACCAGAGACCAGAGGTGACCAGAGACCAGAGGAGACCAGAGACCAGAGGAGACCAGAGGAGACCGGAGGAGACCGGAGACCAGAGGAGACCAGAGACCAGAGGAGGCCAGAGGAGACCAGAGACCAGAGGAGACCGGAGACCAGAGGAGACCAGAGACCAGAGGAGACCAGAGACCAGAGGAGACCAGAGGAATCCAGAGACCAGAGGTGACCAGAGACCAGAGGAGACCGGAGACCAGAAGAGACCGGAGGAGACCGGAGGAGACCGGGGACCAGAGGAGACCAGAGGAGACCAGAGACCAGAAGAGACCGGGGACCAGAGGTGACCAGAGGAGACCAGAGACCAGAGGAGACCAGAGACCAGAGGAGACCAGAGGTGACCAGAGACCAGAGGAGACCAGAGGTGACCAGAGACCAGAGGAGACCAGAGGTTACCCAGCAGGTCTGGAGGAGTACACCAGAGACCCTGTGGCTTACTGACCTTTGCTGCTGATGGCGGAGGACTCTGAGAAGTGCCTCTTGAATGTTGCATGATGGGAGTTTCCTGAGGGTCTGGAGGTCACCGTCTGCGGGCGGAATGTCCCTGGAGCGTCTCTGAGGTGACGTGGTCCAACATGGCTGCCGGGATGGCTCTGAGAGAGAGCTGATTGGTCGGCTGTGACCCCAGCGCCCTTCGTCTGGACGTCCCCCCCCTGGCCGCTCGCAGCCCTCCCGCCGGCCACCGGGGCCGAGTTAGAGCGCCTGTACCCGCACGCCAGCGGCTGGCCCGCCCCCCATGGGGGGGCGGGCCCGATGGCCACCGGCGTGGTGGAGAGGCCCCGCCCCCGGGCGGGCGTGCTGGGGTGACCCCGCCCGCAGGGAGGGGCCTGAGGGGCCTGAGGGGCCTGAGGGGCCGAGGAGGGCTGGCTGTTGGAGAACTTCTCTACGTCCTCACACACCTGGAGCAGCAGCTGGTCGTCTCCGCCCTCGTCCCACCAGCCGTCCGGGGCCCCGGGGCCCTGGACCGCCGCGCTCGACTGAGGCTTCACCGTGGTTACCGGCTTCACCGTGGTTACCGGCTTCACCGTGGTTACCGGCTTCACCGTGGTTACCGGCTTCACCGTGGTTACCGGCTTTACCTTGGTTACTGGTGTCACCATTGTTAGCGGCGTCACCGTGGTAACGGGCTGCCTTTTGACAGGTTGAACTGCCTGCAGATGCTCTGACCTGTGATTGGTCAAGGCGGGGGGGGGCAAGCACTCTGACCCTTGATTCGTCAAGGCGGGGGGGGGCAGGCGCTCTGACCCGTGATTGGTCGAGGCGGGGGGGGGCAGGCGCTCTGACCTGTGATTGATTGAGGCGGGGGGTGCCAGACACCTTGGGTTGGACTCCAGTCTGAAGGTGCTGCGCTGGGGGGTCCTGGGTCCGGGACGGCCGCCCATGGGTCCGGGAGTCCTCCCCTGGGGTGGGCAGGAGGAGTCGACCCCCGGGGGAGCCCCTGAGGTCGTGGCAACCACCAGCGAGTCGTTCATCAGGTCATCGTCCTCCCAGTCGTCCTCAAAGTCATCCTCAAAATCCTGGACCACCGACCCCGGGCCCCGGACCGCCACCCCCGGGGGCCGGTCTGAGGGCCTGAGGGGTCCCTGGCTCAGGGGCCCGCTGACCCCCTGGCTGAGGGCCCCTTGGCTGAGGGCTCCCTGGCTGAGGGGCCCACTGACCCCCTTTCTGAGGGGCCCGCTGAACCCCTGGCTGAGGGACCCCTCGCTGAGGGCCCCCTGGCTCAGGGCCCCGCTGACCTTCTGGGTAGAGCTGTCGAACAGTGCCCGGAGCTCCGCCTCCACCCGCTGCGACTCGGAGGGGGGGGGAAGCGGAGGGGGGGTTGCGGCCAGGTTGCTGGTGGGACGGGGGTCATCAGCCAGGTCGCCGTGGGGACGAGGGGCGGCGGCCAGGTCGCCGTGGGGACGCCGGGCAGCGGCCAGGTCGCCGTGGGGACGGGGGTCATCAGCCAGGTCGCCGTGGGGACGTGGGGCAGCGGCCAGGTCGTCGTGGAGACGAGGGGCGGCGGCCAGGTCGTCGTGGAGACGAGGGGCGGCGGCCAGGTCGTCGGAGCGCTCCATGTTCCGGTCGAAGGCTCGGGCCAGCTCCACCAGGCCGTCCACACTGCTCTGCCTGGGGAGAGAGACACATCAGGACCCCCATTAGATACTAGTTATAGCTCGATTAGGAATCAGACCTGGCCAGGAGGAGGGTGGGGTCCTGCCCCAGGAGGACTAGAGGTGGACTCTGACCTGACTGAGCGCCTGCGGGCGCGGTGCGTCTGGGGCTCGGGGGTGCAGGACACCCCGCAGTCGCCCATCCACTGCAAGAGGGGCGACGGCGCCGGCCGGACGTCCTGCGGGCATCGGACACACGGCCGTTAGACCAGCCACCATGACACCTTCACTGCCCAGAGGCGGCCTGATGCTAGGCGCAGTGTGATGCTAGGTGGTGTGTGATGCTAGGTGGTGTGTGATGCTAGACGCGGTATGATGCTAGGCGGTGTGTGATGCTAGGCGGTGTGTGCTGCTAGGCGCAGTGTAATGCTAGGTGCGGTATGATGCTAGGCGGTGTGTGATGCTAGGCACGGTGTGATGCTAGGCGCGGTGTGATGCTAGGCGGTGTGTGATGCTAGGCGCAGTGTGATGCTAGGTGCGGTGTGATGCTAGGCGTTGTGTGATGCTAGGCGGTGTGTGATGCTAGGCGGTGTGTGATGCTAGATGCGGTGTGTGATGCTAGGCGCGGTGTGATGCTAGGCGCAGTGTGATGCTAGGTGCGGTATGATGCTAGGTGCGGTGTGATGCTATGCACGGTGTGATGCTAGGCGCAGTGTGATGCTAGGCGGTGTGTGATGCTAGGCGCGGTGTGATGCTCGGCGGTGTGTGAGGCGAACCCGGTGGACGGTAGCTGTACCGACCTTGGGGGCGATGCGGTTCACTATGTCGGATATCTTCACCATCCTGGTGGTCCTGGAACCCCCGCCTGGAAACACATGAGAGCAGCTGATCGTACAGGCTTCATTGCAGCACCAGCATTCTGTCCCACCCCCCTGTGAGTGAGGGTACGTACTGGGGCCGGGCTGGGTGGGGGAGGTGGGGTCCCAGATGATGTCCTGGGTGACCTCGTCCCCGGGAGAGTCCCCGCTAGTCAAGACCGAGTAGCGATCGCAGGTCCATCGTCTGGGGGTCTGCACGGCTGAGACAGAACACTCAGTCTCCTGGTACAGTACTATTCTTCTGGTTTAGTGCTAGTCTCCTGGTACAATATTAATCTTCTGATTTAATACTAGTCTCCTGGTTTATTACTAGTGTTGTGGTTTATCACTAGTCTCCTGGTACAATGTAAGTCTTCTGGTATAGTATTATTCTTCTGGATTATTACTAGTCTCCTGATACAGTACTAGTATTCTGGTTTAATACTAGTCTCCTGGTACAATATTAGTCTTCTGGTAGTATTATTCTTCTGGTTTAGTACTAGACCTCTGGTATAGTTCTAGTCTACTGGTATAGCATTAGTATTCTGGTTTAGTACTAGACCTCTGGTATAGTACTATACCTCAGGTATAGTACTATACCTCAGGTATAGTACTAGTCTCCCCTCCTGGTATAGTATTAGTCTTCTGGTATATTATCAGTCTTCTGGTTTAGTACTTGTCTCCTGTATAGTATTAGTATTGTCTCCTGAACAGTATCAGTCTCCTGGTACAGTATTAGTCTAGCATCAGTCTCCTGGTATATCCTTCTAGTATTAGTCACCTGGTATAGTATCGGTCTAGCATTAGTCTCCTGGTTTATCAGTCTAGTATTAGTCGCCTGGTATATTACTCGGCTGGTATAGTCGCCTCTTTGGGGGGAAGGTGTTCGTGCGTCTTATTCAACCCCACCAACTTCTCACCTCTATATGTACGCGATTGGACGAGCCCCTGTATTTGGGGCTCCGGTCGGACCTCCGGATGTTGGGGGACGAGGGTCCCTCTGGACCCCTGGACCTCCGGAGACCGGGACCGGGACATGGTCATGCCTCAGTGGGACCCCGCACGGTGGACTCTGAGGGACCGCCGATTAAGTGTATTCTCCGGGGGGCGTGGAGTGATGTCGGACCGAGTAATCCTCTGTCAAGATTGTTGTTTACTACCAACTTTGTAAAAGTTGTGTTCATTCAACCGATATCAGCCATGCGGGTTCATGACGTCACGGACTACGGGTGCCCGCGTGTGTCTTTAGCGCAACGTGTCATGGACTAAATATTGAACATGTTATTGCTACAACTCCTAGCACTGCGACCAGTAGGCTGCTGATACTGGTTGAAACGATTTAACGATTTAAACACACACACACACACACACACACACACACGCACACACGCACACACGCACACACGCACACACGCACACACACACACACACACACACACACACACACGGCTCGGTTGGTGGTAAAATAGTATTATAGTGCTGTTGGTAAGACAGTAAAGTGAATCTTTATTGTTGAAAGAGTATGACGCTGACCCTATTCTTAAGTAACCCAAACAACCTCACCCTATAGAGACAAACACACAACCACAGACACACAACCACACAACCTAACCCTGGAGACTTGAACACATCAACGGACAAACACACACACACACACACACACACACACACACACACACACACACACACACACACACACACACACACACACACACACACACACACACTTACACACAACAACACACAAATAAACACACAACCTTACACTGAAGACCTCAACGCACAAACATACAACCACACACACTCAACCTAACCCTGAAGACATTAACACAAACACACAGACACCCCCAGCCAGCTGCACTGCTGAGTTCTAATACCGTGTTTACTTGTTTACTGTCTTGGCTTCCATGGCGACCAAAACAGACGTAAACAAATAAGAGAACACAGGTGAAAGGTGGCGTCGGTTGGCATCCTACCCAGTGTGCCCCTGGCGGGCGGGGCATCCTACCCAGAATGCCCCTGGCGTGCGGGCGCCCTCTGCTCATTGGTTACGGCTGGCTCGTTCACAACCAATTAGAGCAGAGATTGTGGAGCGGTTCCAAGGATGGGTATTGTAGTGAAAGTTAAGATCTGACGGCTAATTACCCCAGCAGCTGCTCGTGTGGACCGGGGGGGAGGGGGGGAGGGGGGAGTAGGGAGGGCTCACCGTGGGCGGGTGCCAGGTGATGGGGGGGGGGATCCTTGGCCAGGACCACGTCTGTTTAAATAATGATCCTCTCAGACGGCCCCCGGCTCCGGGCCCAGGGGCCGGGGGCCGTCTGACAGAGCAACGCTCCCCATGTTGAGCCCCTGTCCTGGGTGTGCCAGGTCCCCAAGAGGTGGACCGAGTCCAGGGCAGGGTCCAGGACCCACGAGGTGGACCGGGTCCAGGACCAGGTCTAGTACCCTACGAGGTGGACCGGGTCCAGGTCCGGGTCCAGGAGCCACGAGTTGGACCGGGTCCAGGACCAGGGCTAGTACCCTAAGAGGTGGACCGGGTCCAGGTCCGGGTCCAAGACCAGGTCTAGTACACCACGAGGTGGACCGGGTCCAGGTCCGGGTCCAGGTCCAGGAATATACCCTACAAGGTGGACCGGTTCCAGGTCCGGGTCCAGGTCCGGGTCTAGTACACCACGAGGTGGACCGGGTCCAGGTCTGGGCCTAGGACCAGGTCTAGTACCCCACGAGGTGGACCGGGTCCAGGCCTCCGCCAGATGGACCGGGTCCAGGTGTCTCAGTGAATGTGAGGCAGTGTTGTAAAGCTTTGAGCGGCCACTAGGACCCCCCTGGTGTTCACAGCCAGCACCCACGGCCCTACAGAGGAGGGCAGAGAGCTGATCATAGCAACGACCAACAGACCAACACCGCGCCAAGGAGGAG
>NC_082396.1:7658359-7663359 GCF_031168955.1 Gadus macrocephalus | reverse complement strand
CCCATAGCGCTGTGGTCGTGGGTGTGGATGGCGTTCGGAGGCCGTTTAGCAGGAGTATTTGTGCTGCAGCAGGACGACCACCTCCCAGCTCCTCCCAGCTCCTCTAAGCTCCTCCCAGCTCCTCTAAGCTCCTCCAGCTCCTCTAAGCTCCACCCTGCTCCTCCCAGCTCCTCTAAGCTCCTCCCAGCTCCTCTAGGCCCCACCTGCTCCTCCCACCTCCTCCCCTCTCCTCCTCTAGTCTCCACGCCGTCAGGACCGTGTGTGTGTGTGTTGTGTGTGTGTGTCTGTGCACGGCGTGTGTGTGATTGCGCGGCCGTGTGTGTATTTGTGTGTGTGTGTGTGTGTCTGTGTGTGTATTTGTGTGTGTGTATTTGTGTGTGTGTATTATGTGTGTGTGTGTGTGTGTGTGTGTGTGTGTGTGTGTGTGTGTGTGTGTGTGTGTGTGTGTGTGTGTGTGTGTTGTGTGTGTGTGTGTGTGTTGTGATTGCGCTGCATGTGATGGATGCCCAGCTCCCATGCCGGTGGTACGGTTGCAGCCGTCTTAATGAAGTCAGATCCTCGTCTCCACTCCGGCTCTCTGCTGCGGGTCCTGCATATGAGCGAGTGAATCTTTCACCGTATTAACGTAGCCATGCTGCTAATTAGCGCCGCGGAAGGAGATGTGGACATGTGTCTTCATTAAGAAGGGAATAACAGCTTTTATCTTCATTACACACACACACACACACACACACACACACACACACACACACACACACACACACACACACACACTCCTGTATCCGCCCTCCATTCTTTTAATAAGAGTGAAAAATTGTGTGTGTGTGTGTGTGTGCGTATGTGTGTGTGTGTGTGCGTGCGTGTGTGTGTGTGAGAGTGTTTGTCTATCTCGTGCGTGTGTGTATGCGTTTGTGTGTGTGTGTGTGTGTGTGTGTGTGTGTGTGTGTGTGTGTGTGTGTGTGTGTGTGTGTGTGTGTGTGTGTGTGTGTGTGTGTGTGTGTGTGTGTGTGTGTGAGTGCATGTGTTTGCGTCTGTGTGCGGGTGTGTGGTTATTAAAAGTTGTTGACAGATGAGGTGACAAGCTTTGCCAGACCAACAGAATTATCTCTGAATATTTTTATGGAAATAAAAACCATGAGAAGAAACATAATAAATCTTCAACTCGCAGAGATATAACGCATATATAAATATGTATTTACAAATACAAATAATAATAAGATACATAGGCTATGTTATTTTTACCACTTAAATTCAAATAATGGCTTAAACACTCTCCAATTATAACAGGAATAAAGTAATAATTATTGTGATAATATCAATGCAGTAGGAATGTAAATCACTAAAAAGAATGCGAGGAGAACTCTAAAAAGCTCTCCGTCCATACAGGCCTGTTTACAGTACGAGAGAGGAGAGTGAAGGAAACCGCTAGGACGGCGTTCTCTGAAGCTAGTTTACGCATCACCAGCCGGCAGCCAATAGGAGGCGGGGTGCGGGAGGGTCAAGTGTGCGTTGCGTTAAACTCCCGCCCGGCTCATGAAGGGGGGGAGGCGGGGCCGTTAATGACAGCAGTGTGTTGTCGGCGCGACCTTTTGTCGCCGCGCCGACGGTAATTGTGTTTGAAATGTCAGCGCTGCGCGGCCGGGCCCAGGGCACGTCACAACACCGGGAATTATCCCCAGACGACAGATGAAGCTCGGGAGGAATTAACTGGCAGGAATATCTGATGGATATTACCACGGCAACAGGTGGTCTCGGTGAGGGGGACATAGAACGGAGGGGAACCACCGACTTGGAGGTCTCTCTAGAAGTATCTCTACAAGAATCTCTACATGTATCTCTACAAGTATCGCTAGAGGTATCAATGAATGTATCTCTGGAGGTATCTCTACAAGTATCTCATAGAGGTATCAATGACTGTATCTCTAGAAGTGTCTCTAGAAGTATGTCTAGAGTTATCTCTGCAAGTGTCTCTAGAAGTATCTATGTGTGTATCTCTAGAGGTATCTCTAGAAGTATCTCTGGAAGTATCTCTAGAGGTATCTGTAGAGGTATCTCTAGAAGTATCTCTAGAAGTATCTCTAAGTATTTCTGGAGGTATCTCTACAAGTATCTCCAGAAGTATCACTGGAAGTATCTCTATAAGTATCTGTAGAGGTGTCGCTACAGGTATATCTATAAGTACCTCTCTAAGTATCTCTACAAGTATCTCTAGTATCTCAAGTAGAAATACGGGGGGCGGGACAAAGCAGAGGCATGTGGATCTGATTGGCCCTCGCTGTTGTTTATCCTTGTTTATCCTTGCCCAAAGTGCGTTCTCATTGGTCAGAATGTTCAGTGTTCTCCAGCTCATCTCCTCAGACTCACATAGCGTTGCTCGCCTTTTATCCCTGGTAACGGCCGTGAGCAGCCTCAAGGGCGTGACCGCTTTAAGACGTCGCTCGTAACCGCGGCAATTGACGGCGCGCTCCGGGGTTGTGTTATCTTAATGGTCCTGGCGAGTTTGTTCAGCGGTTATAATATCACTTTATGGGCCCCTCGGTGCACCTCATTAATCGGGCCGTTAACGCAGTGGAGCCAGCGGAGCTCAGGGACCCAGCGAGCAGGAGATATCTAGCAGAAACCTAGCAGAACCTAGCGCTGAAGCTAGCATCAGGAGCATGAACCCAGCATTACGAACAGGAAGCTAGCATGGGAAACAATAACTTTGAATAAACCGAGCATGGGAAACATAATCTGAGCATCAAAGCATAAACCTAGCACAACCTAGAGCACAAACTAGCAAAACCTAGCACAACCTAGCACATCCCCATCATGGGGAACGTTAGCATGGAAACTGCTCGCGGCTCTGGAGCCAAAATGGCAGATGTGGGTCGGTGAAGGAGTTGGGGAGTGACAGAAACACACACACACACACACACACACACACACACACACACACACACACACACACACACACACACACACACACACACACACACACACACCACACACACACACACAGAAACGCACACAAATGCACACTAGGTCTCTTGGAGATGTCCTATGCAGGGGTCAGGATCTTGGAGTCTGAGCCAATTACAGCGGAGGAGACACCTGGGCCGGACCCTCCGCTGACCGCGGAGCTCCGGGGGGGCGCTTCACAGTAAGCACACTCTGTAGCTCTGCGTTCTAAACAGAGGATATACATGGTCTTTTATTTTGAAAGGTACATCACCTACTCTGTTGTCTGTTTAAAGAGTATGAGATTAGAGACTCAGCACTCAGTCTGCACACAGACGGCGCAGAGGACAACACAGACGACATCTACTTACTCTCTCTCCGTCTCTTGTCTCTGTCTCTCTGTCTCTGTCTCTCTCTCTCTCTCTCTCTCTCCTCTCTCTCTGTCTCTCTGTCTCTCTCTATCTATCTCTCTCTCTCTCTCTCTCTCTCCTCTCTCTCTCTCTCTCTCTCTCTCTCTCTCTCTCTCTCTCTCTCTCTCTCTGTCTCTCTCCTCTCTCTCTCTCTCTCTCTCTCTCTCTCTCTCTCTCTGTCTCTCTGTCTCTCTGTCTCTCTCTCTCTCTCTCTCTCTCTCTCTCTCTCTCTCTGTCTCTCTGTCTCTCTGTCTCTCTCTATGTCTCTCTCTATGTCTCTCTATGTCTCTCTCTGTCCACCACCACCACCATGAGTACATGTATGATCCACTCATAATAAATACTAACATGTATGTAAGTATAGTTCTTATGAAGTTTATAGATGAATGTAAATCTGTTTAAATATATGAACATGAATGTCATGTCATTTGACGTACAGCAATCCTCTGCTGAGGAATGAGTTGGCAGCACATTTAACAATAGTGTGTGTGTGTGTGTGTGTGTGTGTGTGTGTGTGTGTGTGTGTGTGTGTGTGTGTGTGTGTGTGTGTGTGTGTGTGTGTGTGTTTGTTAGTGTAGATATGTGTGTGTATATATATATGTATGCATGTATGTTTGTGTGTATCTGTGTGCATGTGCGTGTGTATGTGTGTGTCCGCTTGTTTGTGTGTGATTGTGTGCGTGTGGAGTGTGCTGAGCAGGCATGCGCGGCCAGCAGGGGGTGCTGTGACCTTGACAACCATGTGGTGCACGACACCTAACCTTCCACACACACACACACGCACGCACGCGCACGCACGCACACGCACACGCACACGCACACGCACACACACACACACACACACACACACACACACACACACACACACTCAAACATACATGGTTGTAAAATTTGTAAGAATATAATCCAAGCGTTTGTAGTGTTTCTTTAACTATCGGTTGTCTGCACGTTTGTTTCCTGATCTTCTTGGCTGTTCCCTCAGAACGGGAGAGGTCAAAGTTGGGTAAGATACCTCCGAGTATAATACTACGTTATATGGATCTATATAAAGAATGTAGGCCTATGTTAATTTGAAGGCTATATCGCGTGCTGCTGTCGGAGCTGTTAATTGCCTCGTCAGCAGTAAACGACGTCGCAATTAGAGAGGGATGATGTCGCGCGCCGCCGTTCATATGCGGTGTTAGAGTGATACATCACGTCATCAATTAACACCGCGGCACGCAGGACCATTCCTCCTCACCGAATAACAACCTCCGACTGCTGTTCTCCTCCGCCGAGAAATCATCAATTAGACGGTTGTTAGGGAAATGCCTCGCTTATAGCCTAAATATAAATTATCCATCTATATACAAACGTTTATTTTTAACAAGTGACTTGTGATAATTTTTAATAGAATAACATTGTTTTTTACTTATAGATGCAACACCATATATAATTATATTGATACAATTAAAAAATGCATTAATAGAATAAATTCTAATATTAGAGTAAATTCTTTTATAATAATTTCGTTAATTTGATCACAATAATAAATATTATGATGGCACATTCTATGTTAACAAAACGATAATATAATATTTTAATACACTATTAAATACGGTGTTTTCAATCATTCAAACGTAGGCTAATGCATTGATGATATTGTGAATG
>NC_082396.1:7534539-7658259 GCF_031168955.1 Gadus macrocephalus | reverse complement strand
TCTCTCAATTAAATTTTATTAAATTTAAAAAAGCTTAATTGAGATGACAAATAAACATTTGCATTGCCAAAGCAGGTGAATAATAAAGAAGTCAAAGTATAAAACGTGAAATTCAAAATATGTATACCTATCTGATATTATACTACGTACTCAATATCTAAAAAATAAAATGTGGGATATTATCAAAATTACAATTAGTATCTCCTTTAAACAGATAATTAAAGATACACCGAAATAAACAGTATTTACAATATGGGGAAGTGTGCAATAGTGCAATCATTGTGGAAAGAGTGAGTTCGGGGTTTGAGGTCCTGGTGAGCAATCTGGCTGCTGTGATCGCACATCGATGTATTCTTGTATTCTCTCTCTCTCTCTCTCTCTCTCTCTCTCTCTCTCTCTCTCTCTCTCTCTCTCTCTCTCTCTCTCTCCTCTCTCTCTCTCTCTCTCTCTCTCCTCTCTCTCTCTCTCTCTCTCTCTCTCTCTCTCTCCCTCCCTCCCTCTCTCTCTCTCTCTCTCTCTCTCTCTCTCTCTCTCTCTCTCTCTCTCTCTCTCTCTCTCTCTCTCTCTCTCTCTCTCTCTCTCTCTCTCTCTCTCTCTCTCTCTCCCTCCCTCCCAGGAGGACACACAGGGATGTGTGTTAGTTTGTGTCGTGCTGTGTACTAGTTGTGTGTCCTAATGCATATTAATATATAATAGAGGCCTGATATTAAATATTTGATTGACAGGTGAGTGTCATGGCAACTGTGGGTTGCCAATGTGTTGGCCCCTCCTCCCTGTGTCTCTGCAAGATACAGGATGAGGAACGCCTCGCCTCATTAGTGCTGTGACCCCCAACCTGACCCTTAACATGACCCAGACCCAGACCTCCACCCACACCTCCACCCAGACCCCACCCGGACCACCACCAGGACCTCCAGCCAGACCCCCACCCAGACCCCCCACCCTGGCCCCCCAACCTGACCCAGACCAAGACCTCCACCCAGACCCCCACCTGAACCTCCACCCAGACCCCAACCCAGACCTCCCCCCTGACTCCCCCAGACCCCCACCCAAACCTCCATTGGTTTAGAGGATCTTGTCGTTAACTCTGAGTCGATAAAGTTTTGGTTTAGAAGCAGATGGCTGCGATGTTTACGCCCCGCCGTCGGCTTCCTGTCAGGGGAGGTGTCTGATTGGTCGTTAGAGAGATGTCTGCATCCTGATTGGTCCCTGGGGGTGTTTACAACTGCTGCACTTCATCACCCTCTCTCTCTCTGAGGGAGGGGGGCGGGGGAGGGAGGGAGGGTGGATTGATAGTCTCAGGATAGACATGTTATGTTTGGATGAATAAACACAAGATATATATTTAATAAATTAATATCAAACATAAAATTATCTTAAAGGACACAGCTTGGCTGGTTCACAGCAGTCAGTAAGTCTGTCTCCCTGTCCCCGTTTCCTCTCTCTCTCTCTTTCTCTCTCTTTCGTGGAGTCAGCCCATAGAGGAGGAGTAGGAGGATGAAAAGCATTCAGCCAAACATAGCAGGAGCCACCATCCGCTCCTCTCCCTGTCTACCTCCAAACACATACACACACACACACAGGCACACACACACAGAAACAGACACACACACAGGCACACAGGTCATGGTTGTTATGACCATCAATAGATGATCTCAGAGCGGTTCTCTGCATGGTGACAGAATCAGGCTAGCTTTACGTTAGCTAAGCATAGCCTCCCTGACAGCCTCCTCACGAGCTCCCGTCGGCATCTGGGCTCAAACTCTCTGTGGGTGGAGGAGAGAGGTCGAGGAGCGGAGAGGGAGGAGCGAGGTGGAGGAGGAGGGGGAGGGCGGGGAAGGAGAGAGGTGGAGGAGAGGGAGGGAGGTGGAGGAGAGGAGAGGGAGGAGGAGGGGGAGGAGGTGGAGGAGGCGAGGGAGGGAGGTGGAGGAGAGGAGGAGGAGAGGGAGGGGGAGGGAGGTGGAGGAGAGGGAGGGAGGTGGAGGAGAAGAGGAGAGTGAGTTGGAGGAGAGGAGCGGAGAGAGGAGGACCTTGGACTCTAGGAAGTGCTAAGTGAATGATCTACCAGCTCCTGCTGTAACCACAGCAACCACATCAATACAATGGTGTGTGTGTGTGTGTGTGTGCTGTGTGTGTGTGTGTGTGTGTGTGTGTGTGTGTGTGTATAATATGTCAGCTTATCCGTCTTGGCCCCGCAGGTGGATGCTTTAATAACATGGATTACTCTCGCCCCCACACACACACACTCTACCCCTCTGATTCTGTTTAGCCTCCCGTCAAGACACCAGGAGGCGGCTATATGGGAGTGATGCAAGTCTCCAGTACAGCACCACGCTGCCAACTCTAACCAGTATAACCACAATGCCCACCATACTAACCAGTATAACCACACTGCCCACTATACTAACCAGTATAACATTATGCTAACAATTACAACATTATACTACTATAACAATACTTACTATTATACTAACTACTATAACAATACTTACTATTATACTAACCACTATTATCATATTAAGTGATACGATAATCAACAATGGATCAAAGAAGCTTTAATATATGTAAATTATGTATATTATATGCATATATTATGTATATTATGTACAGACTCGCATGTCGTGATGACTTGATACTGGTCATCAGCATTGATTGATACAGGTCATCAGTATTGATTGATACAGGTCATCAGTATTGATTGATACAGGTCAGTATTGATTGATGCAGGTCAGTATTGATAGATATTGGTAAGTATTGATAGATTGATACAGGTCATCAGTATTGATTGATACAGGTCAGTACTGATGTATACTGGTCAGTATGTTGTGAGTTATTTGGTTCTTATGATTGTCGCTCCATTCATTTGTTTTATAAAAGCCGAACAGATGGTTTGCGTTACGTTCTATATGAGACTCCATCAGTCAGGAGTACTGATGGAGTCTCCATCCTCTGGTCTGATGAGTCTCAGTCCCTCTGGTCTGATGAGTCTCAGTCCCTCTGGTCTGATGAGTCTCAGTCCCTCTGGTCTGATGGAGTCTCAGTCCCTCTGGTCTGATGAGTCTCAGTCCCTCTGGTCTGATGGAGTCTCAGTCCCTCTGGTCTGATGGAGTCTCCTCTGGTCTGATGAGTCTCAGTCTCTCTGGTCTGAGGTCTGCTTTCCCCTAGCAACACTCCATCTCACCAAGGAGGGATCCCTCCCCTCGCTCCTCCGTTGTCATGGTGACGCAGTGTCGGCCTCAACCTCTGATTTGCATTTGAAGGAAGACAAAATAATTAATTTCACAAAATAAACTTTATTGTTCTCAGAGGAATGACAATGATTGTTGTAAAGGACGTACGAACATAGAACTCTGTTGGCAAATTAATCTTCTGGATCAGCGTAGCCAGCGGACACAGGACCGCTGAGGGGGTTCAGACCCCCGCCTCCCCCCGGCCTGACCCCGGACCAGCCCCCCCCCCTGAAGGTTAGAATCAGCAGCGGAGACGGAGGACGACAAGAAGCGAGTGAATAAATAGCAAGCGTTTCCGTGACGATGGTCAGTGCGTGAGGAGGTGAGGGGGCCGCCCTCGCTGTGAGTGGACAGGTCACTTCCTGGGCTGCGCGGCGATGTAGAGCGCCATGACGCAGTAGAGAGCCCCCCCGATGGTCAGACCCATGGTGGTCCGGTACAGCATCTTGTCCATCACCCCTCTCTTCAGGTGGACTGGGATGCCATCAGCCTTCTGCACACCGACACAGACAGACACACTTTAACAACCCTGTTGACCTCCCACCTTTAAGGGTTATGCCCTCAAACGATTAGTTAACACGCTTTTCATGGGAGCGGGATTCGTCCTGCTGTACCCGAGGGTCAGTGGTCAGGTACCTGGAACATTTTCTGCAGGGCGGGGACCCTGTTGGCGCCCAGGTACTCGGCTTGACTAGCCGCCTCGGAGACGAGCTTAGTCGGCGACGCGAAGATCAACGGCGACGGTTCGGCGGGCAGCCCGGGCTTCAGGCCCTGACGGCAGAGCAAACAATCATCACACGGTGATCACAATGACCGACGAGCTCCTCATGGCCTACGGTTCATCGGAAATCTGGGAGGGGGCTGATCGATGTGATTATTGTTTGCTCCATCTTAATAAGCCCTATCTGATCGATGGGGCTTATTCAGGTGGTCCTCCGTAGGACGCTAACTAGCCTGTAAGCTCCAGAAGGTCACCATGGTGGAGGTGTTCCGTTAATCTAAGATAACTTAGTGTGATCACCTCAACCGAGTGGATTGGTGCTGGACGATCTGTTATCAGACCCATTGAATCTGATCGAAGGTCACCGGGTCGGCGGTTTACCTGCGGGACGTAGGCGGAGGTGGGGGCTCCGGTCAGCCGCTGCGTCACTCCGTTGAGGCGGTAGTACATGATTTAATGTTTTAATGTTAGAGGTTGAGTTAGAAGGTGTAATCTATGGAGAAATAACAACCACTGCTCGTCCGCAGAGAGGAGGGGGTCCGTCCTTGCAACCCTTCTTCTTCTTCTTCTGAGTTTATTTGGCGTTTGGCAAACCAATATGGTGCATTACCGCCACCTACTGTTTGTTTTAGAGCTTCGATGGAGGTTATACGTTATAAACTATGCAAAAGAACAAAAGTAAATAAACAAAATCATATAGATAGAAAACAACAGATTAAATTATAATCTGTCAAATAAACCTGTTGCTTTTAGATAACTCAATACATGTTTCCATGCTGGTGGTCTCAGTGAGGAAAAGGAGAGTAAACCCTCTAAGGTCAAGCTTGTTTGACCCAAAGCTTTAACATTTTTCAACAGCTCCCTTCTCTCCAAATTGTACGCTTCACATTGTAGTAAAACATGCTCCACTGTTTCTCTTCCATTACATTTTGGGCAGACCCCTGTTTCATGTTTGCCTATGATGTTCATACTGTGGTCTTGCAAGCGCAACCCTTGCTGGCGGACCGGGACGACATCACCAACCATAAAATGGCCTCCTCATAGCTGTCCGCGTCTCGCCATGTTCAAAATAATACAGCAGAACAGTTCTTTACCCGTAACCGAGTCAAACATGTTTATTAATACCAATACCAATACCAATGTTTTTCAACGATCTATGCAAAAACCAAGAACAAACTTAAAGCATGTAATTTAGCCTACTTTTAAATTCAAAAACATATCCACATAATATAAACTTTGCGTATTGCCGATAGCCTACATTATTCCAATTATAAATCTGGTCATAGGTTTTAAAATAAACATTGCTTTACATGCAAACAGCCCACAGAGAGTCTTAAAGAATTAATATTTGCTTTATGAACATTCAAGGCCTCTACTTTTTTTTTTTTCAGTTCTGACAAGAGCGATGACATTAAGACCATAATGAGTAAAGTATTGCTTTATTTATGCACGAGGTTCTAAAAACTGTGGATTCTGCAATATAATCATATAAACCTGAAGAAAACGTGTATAAAATAGAACATATGTGGGTAATCTAGTCTAGTCTATAATTGAGTTGAGATGATTTAGTTAATTGCGTAATTTAGCAAGGACAAATACAACTATACTGCAGGCCATCGGTAGAAGATTTCAAACAATACAGTACGATACAAACGATACTATACAAACCATCAGAAACAACAATAGCAAAATGTCCAAACAATACATCACATATAAAACATCATAGAGAATATCCACCTCATAGCCTCCTGTTTTAAAACTGTTGTTTCAAAGGATGAGATCAGAGATGACAGGTTGGTCTTTCTTCAGCAGGTTTAATGTTGTGTTAATATACCGACGCCTCTGATGAGGGGGGGGGGGGGAGCACCATGGGTCTGCTGCTCGGACTGAAAACCCTGATCGATGTTCTACCAGAACGTCTCGTCTGGTTCTACCAGAACATCTTGTCTCTCCTGGTTCTACCAGAACGTCTCGTCTGGTTCTACCAGAACATCTTGTCTCTCCTGGTTCTACCAGAACGTCTCGTCTGGTTCTACCAGAACATCTCGTCTCTCCTGGTTTATAGTCTTAAGAAGCAGGTTCTCCAGGTTCTTCAGATTAGTCAGTCCCCAGCCTCCCTCCACCCCTGGCCCCCTGAGTTGGGGCCCCTGGGCCCCTGGGTTGGGGCCTGGGGCTGTCCCCTGGGTATGACCCGTGACATCACTCCCGCTGAAGCTGCGTCTTCTCCTCCTGAAACGACGCACCAGTTGAGTCCCCGTCCAGCGAGGCCAGTGCCCCCCGCGGTGATGAAGCCCCGTGCAGCGACTCGTTTGCTCACAAAGCCGCCATTTTGTCAGCGTGAACACGGCAATGCCGATGTGGTTGTAAGTAGCCCATGTCTCCCCCCTCGTGTCAATGTCTCCCCTCTGGAGCGCACATGTCTCCCCCCTGGAGCACATGTCTCCCCCAAGAGCCCATGTCTCCCCCCCGCTCCTGAGGGTCCGCCCCCCTCAGGTCCTGAGGCCCCGCCCCTCCCGGTCAGGCTCCGCCCTCATTGGCCAGGCTCCGCCCACAGCGGGCGTGGCGGACCTTGAGCTCCTGGTAGCACTGGACGAAGCTGTGGTAGATGAAGGTGATGGGCAGGGCCAGCAGCACGATGCCGCTCACCACGCACAAGCCCCCAAGCACGCGGCCCGCCACCGAGACCGGGTACATGTCGCCATAGCCCACCGTCGTCATGGAGATGATCACCCACCAGGAGGCGGCGGGGATGCTGGCGAAGGCCGGGTTTCCCCGGTCCAGCCCGTGCTCCAGCAGCTGGGCCAGGGCGCTGAAGATCGCCATGGCGACGCAGACGAAGACCAGCAGCATCACCATCTCGCGGTAGCATCGCCGCAGCGTGAGCCCCAGCGTCTGCAGCCCCAGGAAGTGGCGGGCCAACTTGATGAGCCAGAACACCCTCATGATGCGCAGCACTCGCAACGTCACGCCGGCCCGCTGCAGCTGGGAGTCCGCCCCCGTCAGCGACGTCACGGCGACCGACACGTAGTAGGGCGTGACGGACAGCAGGTCAATCAGGTTCAGCGGCCGCCGGGCAAACTCACACTTGTCCCGGGAGACGGCGAAGCGGATGATGACCTCGGCGGTGAACCAACCGATGCACACCGCCTCCATCACCCTGCAGACAGCCAATCACAGTTAAGCTCAATACACAGCCAATCAAAGTGAGACTCCACACACAGCCAATCACAGTGAGGCTCCGTACACAGACAGTCAATGCAGTGTGATGTAAAGCTTTACATATTGTATTGCAATGGTTTACAAATTGTTTTGTATGATTTACATATTGTAATGCTTTACATAATGTAATATAATGCTTTACATAATGTATTGTTATGCTTTATATTGCAATGTGTTACATATATACTTGACATAATGAATTGCATTAAATATTGTAATTTAAGGCTTTACATAATGTAATTCATTAAATATTGTAATTTAAGCATTTACATAATGTATTGTAATGGTTTACGTTATGTAATGCTTTACATATTGTAATGTAATGCTTTAGATAATGAAATGTAATCATTTCCATAATGTAATGCTCTCCATAATGTAATGATTTACATATTATAATTGAATGCTATACATAATGTAATGTAAGGCTTTACATATTGTAATTGAATGCTTTACACAATGTTATGTAATGCTTTACACAATGTAATGCTTTACATATTGTAATGTAATGCCTTACATAATGTAATGCTTATAATTGCAAATTTTTTGTTAATGCATGATGACAGCTCGCCCACATGCAGCAGCTCTTTTAAGTTCGGAAAGTTTATCCTTTTCCACGTGTGAATTTGGATTTTTCTGAGCAGTTTTCACTCGGCCTTAATGTGTTAAATGGTTGAACTGCCCATTCAAGGCCCTGATATACTTCCAACTGAATTTGCATTTGCTTAGTTGCAAAGGCTGTGGAACATCTGCCGAATACTACAGAAAATGCCAACTTTTCATCAGATTGCGCCGGACTCGCCATTTCTGCTGCTTCATCGAATCTGTTTGATTACTACCCCACCTCCAGCAGGGAAGTAACAATATTAGGCCAAAAAATTGCTAAGAAACGAAATATTTCATCGATACAGGCTAAAAAATAATTGAATTCGTAGCTACCAATGTCGTTGTTTTTTTTTTCAACGAAAAGTGGGGCGGACATTGGCCTCGCGGCCTCAGGTTCCGGCGCCCTGCTTAATGTAATACTTTATATATTGTAAAGCTTTACATAATGTAATACTTTAAAAAATGTGATGCTATTATAATGTAATGAAAAACTTTCCATATTGTAATGTAGGCCTATTGCTTTCCATTTTGTAATACTTTACATAGTGTGTTGAGCTTGATTGTTTTGTAGGGGGCGAAATAAGTGTACCTAAATAAAGTAACCTTCAACCAAAAGATAAATCCTATAAACTCATATAAAAAACCGACCGATTCACACGTGAAGCGGGCACTATTGAGGGTTAGGTTATAATTAAGATAGGTAAAATGATCTGGCTCCATTCCAGTTCTTCTCAGTGAGTGATTATGTTGGACCTGAATCCAAACAACACCGTAAAGTACGGTAACTGGACCGTGAGTCTCGCGAGTCGGACCTGTTCTCCCCCACCACCTTGCCCTCCTCTGTGCGCCAGTCCGGGAGCGTGCTCGCGCAGAGCATCACCATGGAGACCAAGACGAACAGCATGGAAACCGAGGCGAGGACCTGGGCCGCGAGAGACGAGGTGGGGTCCTCGAAGGTCCTCCTCGTACTCTCCAGCCACCGAGCGAGTCGGGAGGCGGGCTCGGTGGCTGGAGAGCACGAGGGCCCTCCTGGGAGCCCCTGTGGCCCCCGGAGGTCCCCCTCCTCCGGGAGGGCGGTGAAGGTGTCCGTCAGGCGGTCGTCCAGCCGCCGCTGGCAGCAGGGCTCCAGGTCGGGGGTCTCGAGCCCCCAGTAGCGCATCTCGTGGTAGAAGGACAGCTCGCACATCTGCGGCGCAAAACGCAGCGCGCCGCGGCGCACGTACAGCAGGATGAAGCCGAATGCCTCCGCGTGCCGGTCGAAGAAGAACTCGTTAGTCTCGCGGTCGTAGTCGTCGCACACCTCGAGCACCTCGCACTCCGACGCGCACCTGTGCAGGCGGCTCACGCGGCTCAGCGGGAAGTCCCGGATCACGTCCCCGGAGAAGACGTACCGCGCGCCGCCGACGTTCAGGACGCACACTGTCTTCCCGAACTTCATCCTGGTGCGTGATGATGTCCCCGTGCTTGTGGGGCTCGTCACTTCTCTGTCCCCGTGCTCGTGGCGCGTGTCACTCCTCTGTACGGTTAGAACTTGGAGTCGGTCTGAACTTCCCCGCAACAGCCTCTGCGTCCGCACGTAGTGAAGACTGGCGGAGCGGCCGTAGCGCGCTGAGTGTAGGAGACCGGAGCGTGACGTCAGCGCTACGTCATCCGGGAAGGAGAAAACGTCAGGTGTGTCCTCTTTAGCTTCCCGCGTAAAACAGATCACCTGTGATCACTGAAGACCAGATCTGAGTAACTAGACGAGACTAGACTGAATACACTCACTACACTTACTCACTATCTAGATAGACTATCTAGAGGGAGGCGTGATACATGATGTGTAGCTCTGGTCTCAGCTCAGCCTGATGAGAGTTAATCATCATTCCCTAGTTCCTCGGATTGTTCTCTAGGTGTTCCAGCTTGTTTACGTTTCATTCCAGTGAACTGAAGCGGTGTGGCGCTCTGCCATCCCTCTACTGTCCATCCCAGAGAAAAACGAACCCCCTTGTATAGATATACACAGGATATATATACTATACTGTATACATACAGTAAATCTATACACAGTATATATAGGCTACGGTATATAATGCAGGATGTACATTTACAGTATATATAGGCCTACTGTGTATATATACAGTATATATATATACTGTATATATATATTTATATATAAATAATCAAACACTCTCATTCTCTGGTTCTTTGTTTTTACAAGATAGTTTTAATTGCATGATACAATTCGACAAGAAATTCAATGAAATTCTTTCAAACTGTGAAGAAACCATGATACTATTATATATGGAATTATTGTTCTTGACTTGTACAACTTCTGATCTGATTACAAAGGCAAAGACTTTTTAAACAGCCGGTCTTCATGAACTCACAACCAAAGTGTCATTATCCCCTGGTTAGCTTAACATCAGTCCTGTTAAAACCACTCCTCTGAATTATTATATCCACAAGAGGAGCCTGTCTGCATCAACAAGTGTTTCATAAATCAGTTCTGTAGCCTTCAAATTCAGACAGAGGATACTCCCTAACCCCGTCGGCTGGAGTAGACGCCTGTATGAGGGGTTTTCTACTGACTGGGTGTTTCCTAAAGGGTTATCTAGTGTTTAAAAAGGGCTGGATATATTATATAGAGCTGGATCTATTATAAGGGATATTAAAGGAGGCATATTATGGTGTTTTCCCAACAAGTAAAAATAGTATTTGAGTTCCAGAAAACATGTGTTGAAGCTGTTTGCTGGATATAGCTTCTAGGAAAAACAATCTCGCCTACCGCTAATCCCCTCTGTTTCAGTCACTTCAGAATGCGCTGTTTCTGGTGTCTGTAGCTTTAATGCAAATGAGCTGCTGCCCATTGACCAATGAGTTGTCAGACTGAACCACAGCATGAAGTAGAAGGGATTGTTGCCGTTTGCGGACTCCTGGAGCTCTATATTTATATAATATAATATAATATAATAATAATAATATTATATATGGGTATTTATATAATATTATATCTAATATCACGGCCAAAAGCTAGGTGCGCCTCGAATGATATTATGAATCATAAAGCCGGCGTCTGACGTCTCTGGTACTTCCACAACAAGTAAAGACTCGTAGTGGGGGATATATCGGCCATGGTTGAGAAGAATTGGGGGAAAGGAACTTTGGCCTTGACTCTCTGAAGTCCATGAACCGCGACATGGAGGAGAAAGGGATTCTACTCCGGGAGCTGAGCTGCCGGACTGCCGCCGAGCTCCCCGCGCCGGACCTGCCAGGTTTAGCAGCTGTTCAGCTCCCGGAGTACACTCGCCGGAGCAGCTGGAAAGCTTCGGTGGCAGTTCAGCTCCCGGAGTACACCGCTGGAGCTGCCGGACTGCCGCTGAAGCCTCGGCGGCAGTCCGGCGGGGGTAGCTCGGCGGCAGTCCCGCAACTCAGCTCCGGGAGTCGGTCCCTTTCTCCTGCATGTCTCCTCCTACGGACTTCGGCCAAAGCTTCGGCGGCAATCCGGTAGCTCCGGCGGGGGTAGCTCGGCGACAGTCCGGCAGAGAAAGGGATTGTACTCCCGGAGTTCAGCTGCCGGGCTGCAGCCGAGTTCCCCCTGCCGGTACTGCTTGTCCGCTGGTCCACAAAATCGTAGCTATGTTTGGATTGGAGGGGAGTGGGGAAGTGGGAGGTAATATTCAAGTGTGCCACCTTCAAATGGGAGGGGGCGCCGAAACTGACTTGCTTGTTTGTAACTGTAGGCGGGGCACTTTCAGAAATGCATATCTCGCTCAAAAAATCCTGTACGGACTGTTTTCAAAGTTTGTATGCGTGTTGGAGCACCAGAAACCCAAAACAACACCCCAAATCCCAGGAAAAGTGTTGTTTTCATAATATGTCCCCTTTAAACCTGGGGCTGCAGTTCCCCCTCCAGCCCCTCGGTGACGGTACTGTAGCGGCGCTGTTTACTACACAACTACTTGATTGGGAGAAGAAGAGGAGGAAGAGGGGGAGATAAGAGGAGGAGGAGGAGGAGGGGAAGAGAGTAACAAGTTTAAAGTTGACAGAAAAGGATTAACTCTCGATTCTTCTGGCCTGAGACGGAAGGGCGATACGGAGGTTTGTGTTTCACTTCTCACTTGAACCTTACAGCCCTTGGCGGGTTAGCTGTTAGCTGTTTAGCTGTTAGCGGTGTAGCTTTAAACCTATTGGGTTGTTAGCATCGAAGCTAAAGTAGTGGCGTCACTTCAAACTTTACTTTCCGACCAGTTTCTCCACTTGGTTCACCTCTCGTTGTATTCCGGTCGGTGTTTCTACGGCTCGTTCGTTTGGTCCCTAAACTGTTCTGGTGACAGACGGGAGGTCTAGCTGAGTGCTGATCTTTAGATGTTTACATCTTATTGTGGCTCGGTGTTTGGAGCAGGAGACAGCCGTCAAAGACCAGCTCCTCAAAAAACATCTCCTCATCTCTCTGCTCCTCTGAGCTCCTCATCTCTCTGCCCTTTATCTCTGAGCTCCTCATCTCAACTCCTCAGAGACCAGCTCCTTATTTCTCTGCTCCTCATCTGGGGGGGGTTGATAGTGTAGTGAGTGGGCGGACTATGTTCAGTGTGCGTTTAATTGCGCGTCTGTTTATTCTGCATTGATACTTATTACACCGTCCCTATAACCTCGAGGTGTCCCCCTCCCATGAGATGTGACAGAGTTCCAGGTCCTTCCGCTGCCTCCACGGTGGGCGTTCGGCCTCTGGGACTCCTCACTCATCACAACCCTCCGTTGTGATGAGTGAGGAGTCGCGTCCCGCTGCCGTCCTGATCCATTCTCCGTCTGCAGTCGTGATGTTGATGTTTATTGTGGTATCCGATGATGGTGTTGCCATGGAAGTGGTGTCATTGCCAGGGGGGTGGGTGGTTCTTGCCCGAGTGGTGCTGTGGTGATGGGATCATGTGCCACTGTCCATGTTGTATAGCGGTAACATTGGTCCAGTGATATGTGTTCATGTGTTCACTGCTCCAGTGAGATGCTGTGTTCATGTGTTCACGGTTTCACACGAGTGATGTTCATGTGTTCACTGCTCCAGTGATATGAAGGTGTTCATGAGTTCACTGCTCCAGTGACGTTCATATGTTCACTGCTCCAGTGACGTTCATATGTTCACGGCTCCAGTGACGTTCATGTGTTCACTGCTCCAGTGACGTTCATATGTTCACGGCTCCAGTGACGTTCATATGTTCACTGCTCCAGTGATGTTCATATGTTCACTGCTCCAGTGACGTTCATATGTTCACGGCTCTAGTGATGTTCATGTGTTCACTGCTCCAGTGACGTTCATATGTTCACTGCTCCAGTGACGTTCATATGTTCACTGCTCCAGTGACGTTCATATGTTCACTGCTCCAGTGACGTTCATATGTTCACGGCTCCAGTGATGTTCATGTGTCCACAGGCCACGATGCATTACTACCGCTATGAGAGTGCAGAGGTCAGCTGCTGCTTCAAGTACCTCATGTTCAGCTACAACATCATCTTCTGGGTGAGTACTATTACTACATACCTCCTCACGTACTACATACCACCTCAAATACTACATCCAACCGCTGAGTGCCAGTACTATTAGTAGTTCTAGTACTACATACCACCTCAAATACTACATCCAACCGCTGAGTGCCAGTACTATTAGTAGTTCTAGTACTATATATTACCGCTGAGGACCAGCAGTATGCGTACTAGTGTGGGAGTGTGTATCTCCGGGCAGCCCCTGAGTCCGGGAACAGATTCCTAAAGCCCGTTCTTAAGCCAATATTCAGAGATGTTGTGAAATGCTGTGGATGTTATTGTGAAAGCGTTCTGCGTTATTTTTTAAAGCGTTCTGCGTTATTATGAAAGAACTTTCTGAGTTCAGGGACTCAGATTTCCCCGGCCTCAGGCCCCACCCAGGTCCTCTGAAGGTCAGCTGCCAGGTGGGATTCCCTCCTCAACCTCCTCTGACTTCTGACCTCCCGGGCTGAACACAGAGCCAGCCATCTGCTGCAGCTCACTTCCTCACTCGGTTGTGCTTACAGGAAATGATAAGAGTCTGTTTGTCGCTCACTTCCTTTGACGCAATGGCAACTCCCTGTCAGACCGTGTGGAGCTAGTTGAGCGTTAGGCGTCACAGTGGCTGGGCCCAAATAACAGTAAGAATAAAAGGCCCGAAATAGAAGAAATGTATAATTCATGTAGACATTTAAATAGAAGTGAGAGAAGGAATGGGTGTGGTGTACCCTCAGCTGAGGGGACTACATGCCCATGTCATGACCACGCCCACACCCTGACCCCGCCCATGCCTGACCCTGCACACGTCCTGTTTGTGTTTCAGCTGGCCGGCGCCGCCTTCATCGCCATCGGATTCTGGGCCTGGAGCGAGAAGGTAAAGATCGGCTGCTCCTCACACCACATCTCCTCCTCACATGACCTCCTCCTCCTCACATGACCTCCTCCTCTTCCTCCTGAAACTGGAGGTCTGTGTGGTCATGAGGATGAGGTGACTACGGAGGAACTGTTTGGTACCTCTCTGTCTCTAGATGACGGCCATCCGTGTGGTCCAGTAGTGAAGGCGGTGTGGTTCATTATAATATTCCCCGTCTCCATGGCGACACTGATGCAACGCTCAGGGCTCAGACTTAAACTGTATAAAAGGAGTGTATGGAGTGTATGTGTAGAACCTCCTCTGTCTCAGCGGTACCCCTTCCCTAACGCCCCGCCCCCCCCCCCCCCCCCCCCCCAGGGCGTGCTGTTGGACCTCACCCAGGTGACCCGGATGCACGGGCTGGACCCGGTGTGGATGGTGCTGGTGGTGGGGGCCATCACCTTCATCCTGGGCTTCGCCGGCTGCGTGGGCGCGCTCCGGGAGAACATCTGCCTGCTCAAGTTTGTACGTCCGCTCCCTCTGACGGTGGTGACGGTGTTGTGTTGTGTGGTGACAGTGTGGGGTTTTGAGCGTGGTGACGGTGTGCTGTACTGACGGTGTCCTGGCGGCTTGCTCTCAGTTCTCAGGGCTGATCGGGTTCATCTTCTTCCTGGAGCTGACGGCGGCCGTGCTGGTGGTGGTGTTCCAGGGCCAGGTCCGCGACTGGATCAACGACTTCTTCCTGAACAACATCAAGGCGTATCGCGACGACATCGATCTGCAGAACCTCATCGACTCCCTGCAGAGGCTGGTAGGGCGGGTTGAGGGGGGGCGGGGCTGCCTGGGGGCGGGGCTGCCTGGGGGCGGGGCTGCCTGGGGGCGGGGCTGCCTGGGGGTGGGGCTGACAGGGGGCGGGGCTGACAGGGGGCGGGGCTGACAGGGGGTGGGGCTGTCAGTATGTAGCCGTAGTGACGGCCCTGTGAGTATGTAGCCGTAGTAACGGCCCTGTGAGTATGTAGTACTAACGGCCCTGTGAGTATGTAGCCGTAGTAACGGCCCTGTGAGTATGTAGCCGTAGTAACGGCCCTGTGAGTAATGTAGCCGTAGTAACGGCCCTGTGAGTATGTAGCCGTAGTAACGGCCCATGAGTATGTAGCCGTAGTAACGGCCCTGTGAGTATTTAGCCGTAGTAACGGCCCTGTGAGTATGTAGCCGTAGTAACGGCCCTGTGAGTATGTAGCCGTAGTAACGGCCCTGTGAGTATGTAGCCGTAGTAACGGCCCTGCGGTCCTCCAGAACCACTGCTGCGGGGCCCAGGAGCCCAACGACTGGGACCGCAACGTCTACTTCAGCTGCAACGGGACGCACCGCAGCCGGGAGAAGTGTGGGGTCCCCTTCTCCTGCTGCAGGAAGGACCCCGCGGTGAGACACACTGTCTGTCTGTCTCTGTCTCTCTTATCTTTGTGTTGTCTGTCTCTCTGTCTGTGTCTTTATCTGTGTCTTTGTTTCTGTGTCTGTGTCTTTTACTGTCTGTCTGTGTGATGTCTGTCTGTCTGTGTGAGGTCTGTGTCTGCGTGATGTCTGTCCCTCCTTTCTATATGAGTTAGTTCCTGGTTAACCGTTTGTCGCCCCCTGCAGGACACGGTGATCAACACGCAGTGTGGCTACGACGTCAGATTAAAGGTGAGGCTCTCTTTAGTCCTATCTATGAAATATGGACATAAGAGCTCTGCTGTTAATGCTTTTAATCCGTGTGTGTGTGTGTGTGTGTCAGTCTCAGGACGACTGGATGGATATCTACACCAAGGGCTGCATCCCAGCTTTGGAGGACTGGTTGCCAGGCAACATGTACACAGTGGCCATCGTCTTCATCGTCATCTCCCTACTACAGGTAAGAGTTTAACCACTGGTTAACCAGCTGAGAAACTAGTTAACCTAAACTAACCACTGTATTAACAGTAGTAGCTAATTCTAACCCAGTTGTAAAGTTAATAATAGTTAGTTACTGGTACTCGTAAGATGATGCAGTAGTGGGGCTTAGTTAGTGGTAACCGGTAGCTGATGCAGTAGTGGGGGTTAGTTCGTGGTAACCAGTAGCTGATTCAGTACTGGGGGTTAGTTAATGGTAACCAGTAGCTGATGCAGTAGTGGGGGTTAGTTAATGGTAACCAGTAGCTGATGCAGTAATGGGGGTTAGTTCGTGGTAACCAGTAGCTGATGCAGTAGTGGGGGTTAGTTAGTGGTAACCAGTAGCTGATGCAGTAGTGGGGGTTAGTTAGTGGTAACCAGTAGCTGATGCAGTAGTGGGGGTTAGTTAGTGGTAACCAGTAGCTGATGCAGTAGTGAGGGTTAGTTAGTGGTAACCAGTAGCTGATGCAGTAGTGAGGGTTAGTTAGTGGTAACCAGTAGCTGATGCAGTAGTGGGGGTTAGTTAGTGGTAACCAGTAGCTGATGCAGTAGTGGGGGTTAGTTAGTGGTAACCAGTAGCTGATGCAGTAGTGGGGGTTAGTTAGTGGTAACCAGTAGCTGATGCAGTAGTGGGGGTTAGTTAGTGGTAACCAGTAGCTGATGCAGTAGTGGGGGTTAGTTAGTGGTAACCAGTAGCTGATGCAGTAGTGGGGGTTAGTTAGTGGTAACCAGTAGCTGATGCAGTAGTGGGGGTTAGTTAGTGGTAACCAGTAGCTGATGCAGTAGTGAGGGTTAGTTAGTGGTAACCAGTAGCTGATGCAGTAGTGGGGGTTAGTTAGTGGTAACCAGTAGCTGATGCAGTAGTGAGGGTTAGTTAGTGGTAACCAGTAGCTGATGCAGTAGTGGGGGTTAGTTAGTGGTAACCAGTAGCTGATGCAGTAGTGGGGGTTAGTTAGTGGTAACCAGTATTTGATGCAGTAGTGAGGGTTAGTTAGTGGTAACCAGTAGCTGATGCAGTAGTGGGGGTTAGTTAGTGGTAACCAGTAGCTGATGCAGTAGTGAGGGTTAGTTAGTGGTAACCAGTAGCTGATGCAGTAGTGGGGGTTAGTTAGTGGTAACCAGTAGCTGATGCAGTAGTGGGGGTTAGTTAGTGGTAACCAGTAGCTGATGCAGTAGTGGGGGTTAGTTAGTGGTAACCAGTAGCTGATGCAGTAGTGAGGGTTAGTTAGTGGTAACCAGTAGCTGATGCAGTAGTGGGGGTTAGTTAGTGGTTAACTGCGGGTTGTGTCTCCAGATGGTGGGGATCTACCTGGCGCGGACGCTGATCGCCGACATTGAGAAGGTCAAGTTCAACTTCCACTGATGCGGCGGCTAGGGGGGGAGCAGAGCCAGACGGGCCTTCTGGTTCCTCTGGAGAACCTCCACATGCCTTCTGAGGTTCCCCTCCATGGCTCCCCATGCCTTCTGGTTCCTCTGGAGAACCTCCCCATGCCTTCTGGTTCCTCTGGAGAACCTCCCCATGCCTTCTGATGTTCTCCTCCATGGCTTCAGGCCTTAGAACAGACCTCCCTCCCTAGGGTAGTGCCCTGTCCCCCTCTCAGACCAGGTTCCTCTGTAGGGTGGTCCCCTGTCCCAGACTAGGTTCCCCTGGAGATGATCCTCTAGAGAAGCTGGCCTCGGGCCGCGTGGTGGAGCAGCGCAGCTGACCCACTGATCAGGAGAACAGAAACCCATCCTCGTTACATTAAGCTGCTGGGATTCAAAGAGCCACAAATGGGACCCCAGCGCCATCTCTGGTGGAACCACGTTTTACAAGCAGCTGTCTGTGATCTGCTCAGAGTGGAGCCAATCACAAACAGCTTGAGTACCTTGTAGCGCTGTCCAACCGATCAGGGCCTGTCATACAACCGAAGCCATGGCAACCAACTGTCGAATCAGCATTCAGGCATCCCTTAACATACAGAACTGCTTCAGGTCCAAACCATTCCTAAGAAAAGTTAATTTGCTCTACTTCCGACAGACATCATTTTTTTTTACATTAATGTCTAATCAATATTTGGCTACATGGTTGTTGTTAGAATTTAATTGCGCTCTATCGTTTTGTAAATAAAGATTGAAAGTTTTGACACTGGGATGCTGGTTGCTAGGAAACCAGCTGCTTATCTTTACGCCAGGCGCATATTATTGTGTTCATGTTTTTTTTAAATTATATTTCATCTTCTCTGTCCCAGTGCGTCCTTGAGAAGTTGATTGTAGCCTGAGATCAAAGCCTTCGTTGCTCTGATCCTGTTGAGAGAACTTCCAAATAAACACTTCTCATGTGAAGCTTTGCACAAATTCAGCCTCTCACATCCTGGTGGACGAGATGGACGCCTTAACCCCCTCACATCCGCAATTCTGTTTACACACTCTGAACAGATCAGAACATTCACACTTTCAAATTCTAACTAATATTCACCACTGCCAATAAATACTCGATGTTTAGTTGATTTCATGAAGGCAACATTGTCCCATTATTAAAAGGGATTTTTTTTGTAAATATGTTTTTTGAAAACATTTTTTAAATTGTATGCTTGAATTGTCTGCTTTGTTGAATGGTGGTTTTTTTTACACACTGATATACAATAAAGCCTAAAATACATCCTTGACTGAATCTCACTCATAGTGTTCATTCGTTTGGACTCGTCCCTGAACCATGTGATGGTGGGTGAGGGTTCGAGCCCCCTTGAGGAGCTCTAATGTTGATCGTTTATTAATTATGCACCAGTTTAGAGCCTCTCAATAATTTTTTATCCATGTACCGCTTAGATACTCGGGACTAAATGTAGATTTAGTACTTATAAAGTTATTTTCCGGAGTTTTGAAGAATGAGCCGTACTTATTACATTATTGCATATGTGTAAACATCTGTCCATTGGTACATGATCACATCGGAAATGTTTAAGTTGCAATTGTTGATTAATCCGATTGCGGGGTTAATGAAAACCGAATATCCAGCGAATATCGAACCTTTAGCTAACTTTTACCCGCTGTTGAAGCTCTACTTCCGCTTCCGGTGTAAACAGTCGAAGGTCCGGCGCGGCATGGCGGGATCTGAACCATTAGAACCATTAGGACTGAGCAGAGATCTGAAGGGTTCTGAACCATTAGGATCGTGCAGAGACCTTATGGGTTCTGAACCATTAGGACCGAGCAGAGGTCTGACGGAGGAGCGGAGGTTCTTCTGCACGGCGGGCGGCGGGCTGGAGGAGGTTCTGGTCCGGGAGCTGAGGACCCGACTGGGGGCTGAAGAGGTGAGCTCTCCTCGGTCCGCGGGGTGTTGGAACCATCAGTCTGTTGGTCGCTCCCCCATACACCTGCTAGAACGGCAGTACTGTCCCTGGCTCTGTGTAATATACTATACTCATGCTATATCCATCATAACTAAGTTGACGTTGCTGATGCCATTCTACCGCGTACTTGTACTGTAGGAAACCCTGGTATTATTTGGGCTAAACATGTAATGTACATGGCCAGTATATATATTAGAAGGCTGGGGACCGATATTACTATTATAAACAATGATTGAACAGTTGAATGCTCATACATGTTGTACTTGTTTTCTGTACCTCCTAACGACCTGGGCACAGGGCATTGGTTTTATCTGCGAAAGGACAGCGTGGGGATAGAGTATGAGGGTATGTCACCATTAGGGTGTTCTGACCCGACGAGGGTCGGGGTTTGGAGGTCAGTGTGGACCCTAACCCCGAACCCCGGGCTGTATTCAGGTGTGTCACGTCTCCGGTAAAGTCCTGTTCCGGACCTCCGCGGGGATGGACGCGCTGCGGCGGCTGAAGTCTGCAGAGAGGCTGTTCCTGTTGGTGTCACGAGACGGCCCGGTCGCCCTGCCGGCCCACACCTGCCCAGGTAGCGCACACAGCTCTGCTTTCATTCATCGCTCCCCTCTGATTATTAGTGTCTTGTGTTATTCTCTGTGTCTGTCTCTGTCTGTCTGTTGACCTCTCCTAATGTCCGTCTGTCCATCGTCTGCCTGTCTGTCTGTCTGTCTGTCTGTCTGTCTGTCTGTCTGTCTGTCTGTCTGTCTGTTTGTCTGTCCTAGTTAAGGCGGCTTCCCTCCTCCAGTCCAGGCTGCTGGGTGATGGGCGTCAGTGGGGCGATGCTGCGCTGACCTGGAGCCGCCTGCAGGGGGAGACAGAGCGCAGTGGCTCAGACGGCCTGCAAGGGGCGACAGAGCGCCGTGGCTCAGACGGCCTGCTGGGGGAGATAGAGCGCCTTGGCTCAGACGGCCTGCAGGGGGAGATAGAGCGTTGTGACTCAGACGTCCTGCGGGGAGCCGGACCCCAGAGGAAGACAGGTGGCAGGGAGGAGGAGAGAGGGAGGAGAACACAGCAGGGAGAGGAGGGGAGTGCAGATGGAAGAAGGAGTGAGAGACAAGCGGAGGGGGAGGAGGAGGAGGAAAGCAGTGATGGAGTGAATGCAGAACATAAGCGTGGAGAGAAGAGAAAGAAAGGTGGCGGAAGAGAGGTTGGAGGAGGAGGAGAGGAAGACAGAAAGATAATGAGACAGAAGGAGCATCTCTCTTCCCCCTTCCATTCAGAGGCGCTCTCCTTCAGGGTCAACTGTAAGCTCTCAGGACCCCTGAGTCGCTGTCTCAACTCCCAGGTACGCAGCTCAAACACCAGTCTGTCTGTCTGTCTGCCGGTCGGGTCCAGCGATGCTCCCGGCGAGAGACGGACAGACAGACAGACAGAAGGCTATGATAAACATTACTGTCTTGTCGCCGTGGTGACTGCGTGAGTCTGTTGTGTTCTGCGCTGCAGGAGGCGAGCCGTGTGATTGGCTCAGGGCTGAGCAGACTGCTGGGCTGGAGGGTGGAGCTGAGGAGCCCCCAGCTGGAGGTAAACAACCCTACCCACCTTTCGACCCCGGCCCCCGGGGTCACATGACCACCCCGCGTCACATGACCCCCGGGTCACGTGACTCCTGTCCCCATGGTAACCCCCCGCCCACCCCCCCCCCCCCCCCCTGCAGGTGAGCATGTACCTGAGTGGGGACCACAGCATCCTCGGGATTCCCCTCACCAGGTCAGGAATGTCCCCTCTGACCCCTGACCTCAGCAGGGTCAAAGGTCACACCAGAGTGTGTGTTTGTGTGTGTGTTTGACCGCTGGTATCTTAACATTTTGTGTGTGTGTGTGTGTGTGTGTGTGTGTGTGTGTGTGTGTGTGTGTGTCAGACTGCCCCTAGCCAGCAGGAGCTACATGAGGACCACAGGGCTCCGGTCCACCGTGGCCTGGACCCTCGGCTCGCTGGCCGGCATACAAGTGGGTTAGGTGTTGTGTGTAACATATCGTGTGTTACATGTTGTGTATTGTGTGTATCAGCCAGGCTGGTGTGTATAAAGTGTGAATCAGCCAGGCTGGTGTGTGTTACATGCTGTGAATTGTGTGATACATGTTGTGTATTGTGTGTATCAGCCAAGCTGTTGTGTATAACATCATGTTGTGCATTGTGTGTAACATGTTGTGTATTGTGTGTATCAGCCAGGCTGGTGTGTGCTGGACCCGATGTGCGGCGTAGGAACCATATTACTGGAGGCTGCACAGGATCACAAGGTCAGGACTACATTACCCAGAATGCCTGTTGATGAAGTTATACATGGTCCTGGTCAACCCCGTTCTAAAGCCCACCAATGGACCCTCTTACAGGATGTCCATTTCCTGGGTGTGGACATTGATGACGGACAGTTGCAGAGGGCCAATGAGAATGTAGCGTTTGCTGACCTGAGGGAGAGGATTCACCTGATGAAGGCCTCCTGCTCTGGTACCCACCCACCTCCATCACCCTCTTCCTCACACACCTTTTGTCGTTGTCTGTTGTGTGTTTCAGGCTTCCCTGTGTGCATCTGTAATATGTTTGTGTTTGTGTGTACGTGTTTGTGTTTTCCAGGCCTCCCTGTGTGTAGCAGCAGTGTGGACGCGGTGGTGTGCGACTTACCGTTCGGCAGAAAGTTCAACACAAAGACCAACATGGCCGACAGTCTGCTCTGCATCGTCTCAGAGATGGAGAGGTGTGTGTGTGTGTGTGTGTGTGTGTGTGTGTGTGTGTGTGTGTGTGTGTGTGTGTGTGTGTGTGTGTGTGTGTGTGTGTGTGTGTGTGTGTGTGTGTGTGTGTGTGTGTGTGTGTGTGTGTGTTTTAAGGGAATGTTAAGCTAAGTTATCTTTTATTTATCCCTTTTTCGGGATTTGAACTGGCCACCCTCCGGCTATCATTCCAACTCCTTAACCAGTATGCCCTTGTGCGTGTGTGTGTGGTTCCAGGGTTCTGCGTCCTGGTGGTTCTCTGGTTCTCCTCCTCAGCCCTCCGATGTCCTGTCAGCTGAAGAAGCTCCAGGCTGGGCCGCGCCCCGGGACTCAGCTCCCCCAGGCCCCCGGGACCCAGGCCCCCGAGACCCAGGCCCCCGGGACTCAGGACCCCCAGGACCCCCAGGACCCCGGGCTCCAGGCTGGGCCTCTCTCCAGCCTCCGGCTCCAGGCGACCCACAGACTGAGCCTGGGCGCCATAGACGGACTGGTCCACTCCTACGTTAAGAGGGGGGTGCTATAGACGGACTGGTCCACTCCTACGTTAAGAGGGGGGGCACAATAGACGGACTGGTCCACTCCTACGTTAAGAGGGGGGCGCTATAGACAGACTAGTCCACTCCTACGTTAAGAGGGGGGCGCTATAGATGGACTGGTCCACTCCTACGTTAAGAGGGGGGGGGCCCGCTATTGACGGACTGGTCCACTCCTACGTTAAGAGGGGGGGGCGCTATAGACGGACTGGTCCACTCCTACGTTAAAGGGGAGCCCCTATAAACGGACTGGTCCACTCCTACGTTAAGAGGGGTCCCCTATAGATGGACTGGTCCACTCCTACGTTAAGAGGGGGGCGCTATAGACGGACTGATCCACTCCTACGTTAAGGTGGAGCCTGACCCACAAGCGCTCCACAGACAACCAACAATGTTATCAAGTATTTTTTATCAAATGTATTTTTATAATGGTTTTAATAAAATTATCAATAAAATTGTGAATTTGCGTAAGTTATTACTGCAAATACGATTAAATATTATGGAGAAGAATTCCTCTTCCTTTCCTTCAGTCCTTTCTTCAGTTGTCATCTGATGAAGTAACCTCTGATGGTCTGGACCACGTAGTAGCATAGTAGAATAGCATCCTCTAGACAGAATATCCCCTGGTCTTGCTTTGTGATGTCTAAGATCAGAACTGCAGTCGCTCCAGTGATTCATTCACCGGAGTGAAATTGGCATGACAGACATTGTCAAAGCAAATTACATAATCAATACAAACGAATAACTGGAACATAGCGAAGGATGATGTGATCATTTGTTTATGATTACTATCATTAGTCATTTATATATTATTAGATAATACTATTTAGATAGTATTTTTATGTTATGTTGTTATTGCCTCAGTGGGAAGTCGACGGAGAATGTACGCCAGCATTTGTGCGCCTGCGCAGAGCTTGGGCCGCCATGTTGGAGCTGGATGACGCGGTGAGCTTCGTATGTTTCTAAACACTCGTCTTCACGCCGTCTCCTCCGTGCTGGAGTCCGTCTGAAACGAGCGGAGCCCCGAACGGTGGAGCCCACGATGAACGCCAGCGGGGACCTGTCGCGGCGGAACCCGCAGGAGGACTTCGAGCTGATCCAGAGGATCGGCAGCGGGACCTACGGCGATGTGTACAAGGTACCTAGCTCCGAGGCTAGCAGCTAGCACCCCGTCTCACCCCCACAACACGGCGGACAGACAGGCACTCAATCATAACACAGCACTCACCCCATAACACAGCACACAGACAGGAATTCACCCCCACAGCAGACAGACAGACACTCACTGAGACGGTGGATGTGTAGATCAGTAGAGAAGGTTCGAATCCTCTGCTTCCAGCGTCCAGTGGTTTTAGACAGTTCAGACCGGACTGGTGGTGTTCTACTAGAGGGACACACACACACACACACACACACACACACACACACAGACACACACACACACAGACACACAGACACAGAGAGCCAGATGACAGCTCAGCGGGGTGTCTCTGGTCTCGTACGGTGGGGTTAGTTAAATGGTCTCGTTATGTTAAGTTGTTATAAACTAACAGGCCGCCCTTTGAAGGTGGGTTTGATGGGAGCTCTGCTGGAGGCTTGGGGGTTATTGGATGGACATGATGGTGTCGGGGTGAGGCTCTCTGGTTTGCGTGCTGAACTAAGAGACAGGTGGACCTTCTGCCCTCCTTGTCCATCAGACCACACCTTCTCCTCTCTCTTCTGTGAACAGAATGCGTGTTGCATGTTTCAGTCAGTTTGAGTCAGACACAGGTTTGCTCTATGATATTGAAGTGTAAAATAATACATTATCCAGTGGGAGTTGACAACACAGATTAGTATAGAGAAACAGCCGGTGAACTGATCAAACTAACCCACCTAGTACAGTAGAAACTAACACACCTAGTACAGTAGAACTATTAACACATCTAGTACAGTAGGACCACTAACCCAGGTAGTATAGTAGGACTACTAACATCTAGTACAGTAGGACTTCTAACACATCTCGTGCAGTAGGACCACTTACCCACTTAGTAAAGTAGGACTACTAACATCTAGTACAGTAGGACTTCTAACGCATCTAGTAAAGTAGGACTACGAACACATCTAGTACAGTAGGACTGCTTACGTCTAGTACAGTAGGCCTACCAACCCACCTAGTACAGTAGGACTACTAACACATCTATCACAGTTGGACTACTAATACATCTAGAACAGTAGGATTACCAACCTACCTAGCACAGTAGGGCTTATAACCCACATAGTACAGTAGGACTAGGACTACTAACATCTAGTACAGTAGGACTACTAATATCTAGTACAGTAGGACTACTAACATCTAGTACGGTAGGACTAATGGCATCTAGTACAGTAGGACTACTAACCCACCTAGTACAGTAGGACTACTAGCAACCAACAAACTAAAGTAGGACTACTAACACATCTAGTACAGAAGGAATACTAACCCCAACAATGCTACATACCATCCAAATGCCTTTTATGCTAGTGCCATCCTAGTGCCTGTATGCTAGTACCATCCTATGACCTTTATGCTAGTACCATCCCTGTATGCTATCACCACCCTAGGCCTGTATGCCAATACCATCCTAGGGCCTGTATGCCAATACCATCCTTGGGCCTGTATGCCAGTACCATCCTAGGGCCTGTATGCCAGTACCATCCTAGGGCCTGTATGCCAGTACCATCCTAGGGCCTGTATGCTAGTACCAGCCTAGGGCCTGTATACTAGTACCATCCTCATGCCTGTATGTATGCTAGTAGTACCATCCTAGTCCCTGTATGCTAGTGCGATCCTAGTGCCTGTATGCTAGTACCATCCTAGGCCTGTATGATAGTACCATCCATGCTTGTATGCTAGTAGTACCATCCTAGTGCCTTTATGCTAGTACCATCCTAGTGCCTGTATGCTAGTAGTACCATCCTAGTGCTTGTATGTTAATACAACCTGATGTGCTGTATCAGGCCATGACTGACCTTGCTCAGCCTAGCACGGCAATTCAATCGCTAGCTTCACTTTATTGAGCACTGAACCGCGTTCCGGCAGTCCTCTTCTATTGGGATGCGGACCCTCCGTCCACCTAGTGGGGAGGCAGGGCTGGACTTTAAGTCACAGGGGATTAGGAGACAGGGAGGGCGGGACTTTCTGTTCCATGGGTTTAGAGGAGAGAGAGAGGGTGGGACTTGCAGTTTCGATGGGTCTAGAGGAGAGAGGGCGGGACTTTCAGTTCGATGGGTCTAGAGGAGAGAGGGTGGGACTTTCAGTTCGATGGGTCTAGAGGTGGGAGGGCGGGACTTTCAGTTCGATGGGTCTAGAGGAGAGAGGGCGGGACTTTCAGTTCGATGGGTCTAGAGGAGAGAGGGTGGGACTTTCAGTTCCATGGGTCTAGAGGACAGAGGACGGGACTTTCGGTTCCATGGGTCTAGAGGAGAGAGAGAGAGAGGGCGTTACTCTCTGTTCCATGGGTTTAGAGTAGAGAGAGAGGGTGGGACGTTCGCTTCCATGGGTTTTAGAGGAGAGAGAGAGGGAGGGACTTCTAATGGAGGGATCTGTTTCCGCTCCGTGTTTCAGGTATTGCATATATCATGTTCTCAATCTACTCACTCCGGGAGTGCTCCCTAAGACAGAAGACCGGCACAGGCCTGTCTGTCCCTGCCTGTCTGTCTGTCTTCAGTCAACTGAGCCCTACAGCAGCATGTCTGTCCGACTGCCTGTCTCCGTGCAGGCTGCTTTAGTGACTGTGTGGCTGGTTCCTCTGAACCAGTATTACTGGTCACTCCCTGCAGGTCCTAGAGGGTTGGGGACACGTGTTCTGTCACGCCTGCTTACTAGCAAGCTAACTAGCAAGCTTATTAGCAGGCTATGCACGTAGCCCCGCCCCTGAGCACGTAGCCCCGCCCCTGAGCTGCACGGTGGATGCTCCTCATGTATAATTTCTCCTCCTACAGCTCTATAAATAACATGAAGAGTTCTGCAGCCTCTCTAGGAAGACTAGAGGAGCTGACACACAATGTGCACAATATGTACACTAACGTGTGTGTGTGTGTGTGTGTGTGTGTGTGTGTGTGTGTGTGTGTGTGTGTGTGTGTGTGTGTGTGTGTGTGTGTGTGTGTGTGTGTGTGTGTGTGTGTGTGTGTGTGTGTGTGTGTGTGTTCGTTCAAGGCTCGTAACGTCAACACAGGGGAGCTGGCTGCCATCAAGGTCATCAAGCTGGAACCTGGTGAGGACCTCCTCCATCACCCCCCATCTCCTCCATCGCCTCCTCTCTCAACTCTACACCTCCATCAGCTCCTCTCTCTCCTCTACACCTCCCATCACCTCCTCTCTCTCCTCTACACCTCCTCTCCCCCACCACCTCCTCTCTCCTCCACCACCTCCTCTCTCTCCTCTACACCTCCTCTCTCTCCTCTACACCTCCCATCACCTCCTCTCTCTCCTCTACACCTCCTCTCTCCTCCACCACCTCCTCTCTCTCCTCTACACCTCCCATCACCTCCTCTCTCTCCTCTACACCTCCTCTCTCCTCCACCACCTCCTCTACACCTCCTCTCTCTCCTCTACACCTCCCATCACCTCCTCTCTCTCCTCTACACCTCCTCTCTCCTCCACCACCTCCTCTCTCTCCTCTACACCTCCCATCACCTCCTCTCTCTCCTCTACACCTCCCATCACCTCCTCTCTCTCCTCTACACCTCCTCTCTCCTCCACCACCTCCTCTCTCCTCCACCACCTCCTCTCTCTCCTCTACACCTCCCATCACCTCCTCTCTCTCCTCTACACCTCCTCTCTCCTCCACCACCTCCTCTCTCTCCTCTACACCTCCCATCACCTCCTCTCTCTCCTCTACACCTCCTCTCTCCTCCACCACCTCCTCTCTCTCCTCTACACCTCCCATCACCTCCTCTCTCTCCTCTACACCTCCTCTCTCCTCCACCACCTCCTCTCTCCTCCACCACCTCCTCTCTCCTCCACCACCTCCTCTCTCTCCTCTACACCTCCTTTGTTGATATTTGAATGAATGAATACTTTATTGTCTTTGAGGGGGCAGGGAAATTATTACCAGTTACATCCCGTCCAAGAAACATTAAAGTGGGGAGACAGGACGGAGAGACTGTCGGGGCGCATGCGCTCCCTCATTAGATAAGAAAAGGTAAACAAGAGGGTAAACGAAAAAAAAAAAAAATTAATTCCCAAACTATGCTCCTCTAAAAAACACCTCAGCACATAAGCAACATATCAAAAACATCACAAACACACGTGGGAGGGGGGAGGGGTGTTGGGGAGGGGAGGTGTCCCAGCTCAGACCCCGGGGGGAGGACGCGGCCAGCGGGCGCGTCGCATCACACGCGGCGTACTGTACTGTAACGAGGGACGGAGAGGGGGAGGGAGGATTTGTTTTTGTGTAAACAAAGGTGTGATCTTAAGTTACAATACGGGTGTGTGTGTGTGTTGTATATATTATAATGTGTGTGTGTGTGTGTAGGGGAGGACTTTGCGGTGGTCCAGCAGGAGATCATCATGATGAAGGATTGTAAACACTCCAACATCGTGGCATACTTCGGCAGCTACCTGCGGTGAGCGCAGTGTGTGTCTTCACGTGTGGTTGTATTAGTGTGTCTTCACGTGTGGTTGTATTAGTGTGTGTTCATGTGTGGTTGTATTAGTGTGTCTTCACGTGTGGTTGTATTAGTGTGTGTTCATGTGTGGTTGTATTAGTGTGTGTTCATGTGTGGTTGTATTAGTGTGTGTTCATGTGTGGTTGTATTAGTGTGTGTTCATGTGTGGTTGTATTAGTGTGTCTTCATGTGTGGTTGTATTAGTGTGTGTCTGTGGTTGTATTAGTGTGTCTTCATGTGTGGTTGTATTAGTGTGTGTTCATGTGTGGTTGTATTAGTGTGTCTTCATGTGTGGTTGTATTAGTGTGTGTTCATGTGTGGTTGTATTAGTGCGTCTTCATGTGTGGTTGTATTAGTGTGTGTTCATGTGTGGTTGTATTAGTGCGTCTTCATGTGTGGTTGTATTAGTGTGTGTTCATGTGTGGTTGTATTAGTGCGTCTTCATGTGTGGTTGTATTAGTGTGTGTTCATGTGTGGTTGTATTAGTGTGTGTTCATGTGTGGTTGTATTAGTGTGTCTTCATGTGTGGTTGTATTAGTGTGTGTCTGTGGTTGTATTAGTGTGTGTTCATGTGTGGTTGTATTAGTGTGTCTTCATGTGTGGTTGTATTAGTGTGTGTCTGTGGTTGTATTAGTGTGTGTTCATGTGTGGTTGTATTAGTGTGTGTCTGTGGTTGTATTAGTGTGTGTTCATGTGTGGTTGTATTAGTGTGTGTTCATGTGTGTTTTTATTAGTGTGTCTTCATGTTCATGTGTATTGAACGATTATTAATGACTATGGATGTGTATTTCAGGAGAGATAAGTTATGGATCAGTATGGAGTACTGTGGAGGAGGATCGCTACAGGACATCTATCATGGTAGGTTCTCCTTCTCTCCTCTCCTCTCTACGGTTTTATGGTACAGCTTCTGTAAAGTGTTAAAATGGTTACCTTGTGTTCTTTATATGTGTCTGTATTTAATATAATATTAAAAGGTGTCTGAAAGGATGTATGTTTATAGAGTATATTTTACATAATGTGGTATCTGAAGGTATCCCTGTTGTGTTTCCCTAGTAACGGGACCTCTCTCGGAGTCCCAGATCGCCTACATGTCCCGAGAGACCCTGCAAGTAAGACAGAACCACACCCAGCACACACTAATGATCAGTATTATACAGACAGACAGACAGACAGACAGACAGACAGACAGACAGACAGACAGACAGACAGACATGAAATGGATGGCACTTCTTCATGTCTTTCTCTTTCTCTCTCTCTCTCTCTCTCTCAGGGTCTTTATTATTTACACAACAAAGGCAAAATGCACCGAGACATAAAGGTAAGTTCCAGAGTCCGAGGCGTGAACCTTTATGATGCATTAAACTCTGATTCTGGGGATAATGCTTTTCTTGTGTCTTCGTCAGGGAGCCAACATCTTACTAACGGACAACGGTTACGTCAAATTAGGTGAGGCTCTCTCTTGCTCTCGCTCTCTCACTCGCTCTCTCGCTCGTTTTATACTGGTTATGAAATTTCACAAAAAACGGATCTTTCACTGCCCCTCTCCCTCCTCCCCTCCTCACCCCTCCTCTCCCCTCCCCTCCTCACCCCTCCTCTCTCTCCTCAGCCGACTTCGGGGTCTCTGCACAGATCACAGCTACTCTGGCCAAGAGGAAGTCCTTCATTGGAACGCCCTACTGGTGAGTCGTGTGTGTTTGTGTGTACCTTGTGTGTTTGTACCTTGTGTGTGTCTCATGGTGTGTGTGTGTGTGTGTGTGTGTGTGTCTGACCTGTATTGCCCCCCCCCCCCCCCCCGCAGGATGGCCCCCGAGGTGGCGGCGGTGGAGAGGAAGGGGGGCTACAACCAGCTGTGTGACATCTGGGCGGTGGGCATCACGGCCATAGAGCTGGCCGAGCTGCAGCCCCCCATGTTCGACCTGCACCCCATGAGGTACACACACACACACACACACAGACACACAGACACACAGACACAGAGAGAGAGATACACACGTGACTATATGCACGTACGTGTGTAGGGGATCTAACGCTCTCTACCTGCTGGTCTCTCCCTGTCTCTCTCTACCTGCTGGACTCTCTCTCTGTCGGTCTCTCCCTGTGTCTCTACCTGCTGGTCTCTCTCCCTGTCTCTCTACCTGCTGCTCTCTCTCTGCCTGCTGTTCTCTCTCTCTGTAGGGCTCTCTTCCTGATGACCAAGAGTAACTTCCAGCCACCCAAGCTCAAAGACAAGGTGAAGTGGTAAGGCTCCTCGTCCAATCATTTCCCAGTATGACCTATTCTATATATTGTAGTTTCACCATACAGACTTATGTTCATATATTGATGTAGCATTAACTTAATGTACCAACACTAGATCTACAGGGATGACGAATCTCTCTCTCTCTCTCTCTCTCGCTCTCGCTCTATCTCTAGGACTAATAATTTCCACCAGTTTGTTAAACTCTCGCTGACTAAGAATACGAAGAAGAGACCGACGGCTGAGAAGCTCCTGCAGGTGACATTAGATATTAATATTTCATATTTTAATCTGTATGTCATGAGGATATGATGGGGCACCATCAGACTCTTAAAGTACTGATGTGATTGGCTGTGTCCTGTGTCTCTCCTCTGATTGGCTGTGTCCTGTGTCTCCCCTCTGATTGGCTGTGTGTCCGGTGGCTCTCCTCTGATTGGCCGTCCAGCACCCCTTCGTGTCCCAGCCCCTGAGTCGAACCCTGGCGGTGGACCTGCTGGACCGCGCCTCCAACCCCGACCACAGCGCCTTCCCCGACCTGGAGGACGAGGACCCCGAGCCCGAGGTCAGCCCCGTCGCCATGGGAGGGGGGGCAAGAGGACCGGGGGTCAGATGGGGCGGGACCGATAGTCTGAGGGGGCGGGGCTGGGGGGACTAAAGGGGCAGGGCTATGGGGACAGAGGGGGAGGGGCGTGGGGACCGAGGGGGCGGGGCCGTGGGGTCAGAGGGGGCGTGGCCATGGGGACCTGGGGGCTGGAGAGAACAAGAGGTTGTTTATATCTATTGAACACTTTAGCGTTTTGTTTTCTGTGAGATGGATTGAATAATAACTGTTTATGAAGTCATTCAATATTGACGTTAGTCTTCTCTCTCTTATTCTCTTCTTCATCCTCTTCCTCCTCCTCTCTGTCCTTCATCACCCTGTCCTCGTCTTCCTCCTCTGCTCTGCAACTGGTAGCAACAGTCTCATGACGGGGCTGAGCAGTCTCATGACGGCTGAGCAGTCTCATGACGGGGCTGAGCAGTCTCATGACGGGGCTGAGCAGTCTCATGACGGGGCTGAGCAGTCTCATGACGGGGCTGAGCAGTCTCATGACGGGGCTGAGCAGTCTCATGACGGGCTGAGCAGTCTCATGACGGGGCTGAGCAGTCTCATGACGGGCTGAGCAGTCTCATGACGGGGCTGAGCAGTCTCATAGTCTTAGTCTCGGGGTGAAACAGTCCTCTGGTCACATGGTGTTCTCCTAAGGTATCATATATCCTATAGGGTTGAACAATCCTCTGGTCACATGGTGTGTTCCACTTTAGAGGTCAGTGTTACCTAGGGTCAATAAAGCCTCCAGACTAAACACCGGGGGAAGAAGTGCAGCATCATGGGATATGTAGTCCAATCTCTCAGCCTCCATTCTCCAGCGGGGTGTTCTGTAAATATTATAGTTAATGCTAGGGATAGGGACTCATGAAGAGACCAGTAGAGCCTGTTGGGACTCACGGAGAGACCAGTGGTGCCTGGTGAGACTCATGGAGAGATCAGTGGTGCCTGCTGGGACTCATTGAGAGACAAGTAGAGTCGGTGGCAGCAGGAGACATGAGCCGAACCCGGGGGTGGTCAGGGGGTTGTCATGGAAACCTGTTCCCTTTTTCTATCGTTTTATTTCTGTTTCACCTTCCTTCCCTTCCTCTGTCTCCTCACCCCTCCATCCTGCTCCCCTCTCTCACTCTCACTTCATCCTTCTACTTGTCTCCCCCCCTCCCGCTCAGTTTAAGTATAGAGGTCATTTTTTACCCATAAGCCCCAGGGCCCGCCGTGCCCCCTGCTTCGTGGCGCACTACAAGGTACTGAGTGTGACCCCCGCTCCAGGGACCCCCCTCACTAACGAGTGGAGTTGTTAATTGGTGAATTGGTTAATTGGTTGGTGTGTGAGCGTTAGGGATGCTGTGGCCTGCTCATCTGTCGTTATTACTGTACTTCCTGCTGCATGGAGTGCGGTGAGGACTTTGGCAGGTTGGTTAGCTTGCTAGGTTTACGTTAGTAACTTATGACTAACTTCTCATGCATGGTTTGCGTTTGCTGTGTTTTCAGATCTCAGATGGAAGATAGAAGTCCTTCTAAATACTCCTCTGTATGCTAAACCTAGTGTTAGCCTCTGTATTCTAAACCTAGCGTTAGTCTCTGTTTGCTAAACCTAGTGTTAGCCTCTGTATGCTAAACCTAGCTTTGGCCTCTGTATGCTAAACCTAGCATTAGCCTCTGTGTGCTAAACCAAGCGTTTGCCTCTGTGTGCTAAACCAAGTGTGAGCCTCTGTGTGCTAAACCTAGCATTAGCCTCTGTGTGCTAAACCTAGCATTAGCCTCTGTATGCTAAACCTAGCATTAGCCTCTGTGTGCTAAACCTACTGTTAGCCTCTGTATGTTAAACCTAGCGTTAGCCTCTGTGTGCTAAACCTAGCGATAGCTTCTGTGTGCTAAATCAAAGATAAGCTTCTGTTGACTATACCAAGTATAGTGGTCCTGGGTCCTTAAAAAGCCCTAAATGCAACTTTCGGTTTTCAAGGCCTAAAAAAAGTCTTAAATTGTCCTGAAATTTTAAAAGGGAGTTTTTCAATTTAATATGGGGCAGAGCCAGTGAAAGGTCTCCATCGGGTTTCTTGTATTTTTTTAAACGCAATTTTCGACGTGACCAGAGTACATTTGGGGGAAGCATGTGTTGTGTGCGGGAGTCATCTGGAATCTGTAGATCCAGAACTAGAAGGCTACTGGAGAAGGTGTGGCGGTGACAGTGAGAGATACGCGGGTAGTCCTCGCGAGAGCTAGAGTGAGCGGAGAAAGAGTCGGTCAGCCAGTTAGCGAAGCGCTTACGACTCGTTTCCACCGAACGCTGCGGTTCGGTTCGTTGCGATTCAACCGCCAAAAGTTGGGCAGGGGCCCAAAATAAGCGTGCTGAGCAGCTCCTATCTCCACCCTTGGGGTACCAAGCAGTCTGAATGGGTGCCGATAAAGGTGGTGCTACACACACCGTCCGTTGATTGGTCGACAGAATCGTCACCTCTGTGCGACAGGGGGATAAAAACCAACAAACACAGTACCCGCAAGGTCTTTCTGGACGACGCCGAAAGCTTAGTTTATTGAAGAAATGTCTAGCAAAAGTTTGCCTTGGACGAATGCTTACGAAGCTATCGCCCTCCGGCTTAAGCCCCGCCCTCCCATCAGGGGAGTGCCGGCGGTGGAAAACGCCAGGCAGATTTAGCGTAACCGAGCTGTCCCGCTCCGAGCCGCCCCGACCCGCTCTGCTCGGTGGAAACTAGGTATTAGTGACATTATGGGGAAATGTCTGTTGAGCGACAAGTGGTTGGAGGATGGTAAAGATAAAGGGTTGCTTGAAGAAATCTGGCAGCATTAAGGAGGCCACATGTGATCTCTGCAAAAAATATTCAGTTGGGGACAAACGGCCCTAGATTCCCACACAAAAAATAGAGAAACGCAAGCGCTTCATTGCGGATCAGTCGGGTAGTTTACCGATTCAAATGTTTACAACACTGTCACCCAGTGCTCTGCCGAGTACACTAGTTGGCCTGCAGAGGAAGTGCTATGAACCGTTATTAGTGGTCTTGCTGGTCAGGGGTTCAATTCCCAGTGCTGCTCAATGGACATAGTACTGTTCCAGTGACCCGGGTTGGGGGTTTGAATCCCTGTGAGGCTCTGTAGGTTTAAGAACTACAGAACCCTTACTCTGCTAGTAAGGGTTCTGATGTCATGGTGCGTTGCATTGCTGTGATTGGTTGTTCTGCTGTGTCATCATTGTTTCAAACGTCCTTCGGTCCTTGAATGGTCTGACTTGTTTCTGTCTAACTGAGTGCGTGTCTGTCTGTCTAACTGAGTGTGTGTCTGTCTGTCTAACTGAGTGCGTGTCTGTCTGTCTAACTGAGTGTGTGTCTGTCTAACTGAGTATGTGTCTGTCTCCAGTCTCCAGTGTCCGTCCCGCACCGCATCCGCTCCACCAGCAGGGGCACTAGAGAGGAGAAGACGCTGTCAGAGATCAACTGTAAGTGATGCAACACAACTACACAATATAACATAATTACACAATATAACACAGTAACACGGTACACAATGTAACACGCTACACAATATAACACCCTACATAATATATAGGGCTGCCAAACTTTAGTCGATGAGAAGAGTCTCAGTCTACCAAGTTTCATTGGTCGGTTAGTCGCAGAAAAAAAATAATAGATATATATTATTCTTTTTTTTAACCATCTAATCATACAAATTAAATCATACTAATTATGATATGTATGTTCTATCGGGGTAACACCCTTCACCTTGACCGGCAGTGGCTCTGCTTATAGGTCGGAATATGGTCGGAATATGGTCGGAATGAAGCGGCTGCCGATTATTGACAGGCTGGGTACTTTATTCTTAACTTTACAGTACACGTTTGTACAGACGCAACCGGACTCGTTCATTACTCAAAACTGACACGCTATCGCTCGCTCTCCTCGCTTGTCCACTCACACACTGCAATTCCCGCGCACACACATACGCTACTTTCGTAAACATTATTGACAACAGTTAGCTGAACATTATCGGGTCCCGGCCTTCCGCTCCCTGTTTTCTCAGTTCAAAACAGAAATCAACTACATTTGTCCCAGTGTTTGTTAGATGTGGAATGAAGCAAAAAAAGACGCTCTCTTTCTCCGGTAACAGCAGTTGATACGGATGTTTTGGATGCAACGGAATATATGATGCATCGCTGCAGCAACATTTAAGATGATTGTGATAAGTATATACATAACGCATTTCTCAGCCCTGGAACTCAAACCATTTTCTGATGCCCCCAAAAAAGATTATATATATATTATATCATAAACATGCGACGACTATTCGACTAATGGCTTGTACTAAGAACTACTAGTCGACTAGCAAAATCTTTGGTCAGGGGCAGCCCTAATAATATATAATAGCTACAAATTACAACGCGCTACACAATGTAACACGCTGCACAATGTAACACGTTCCAGCTCCGTGGTTTGGGTAAACTTTTACCCAAAACACACAGCAACACAAATTAATCATCCCCTCTCTCTCTCTGTCTCTGTCTCTGTCTCTGTCTCTGTCTCTCTCTCTGTCTGTGTCTCTCGCCCAGTTGGTCAGGTGAAGTTTGATCCTCCGTTGAGGAAGGAGACGGAGCCGCACCATGAAGCGGTGAGTGTCCCCGTGTGTGTCTGTGTGTGTGTGTGTGTGTGTGTCTGTGTGCAGAGGGTAGTAACACACCTAACCAGATGCCGGTTAACCAGACCCTGGTAACCTGGCAACCAGACCCTGGTTAACCAGACCCTGGGTAACCAGACACTGGGTAACCAGACCCTTTTTAACCAGACCCTGGTTAACCAGACACTGGGTAACCAGACACTGGGTAACCAGACCCTGGTTAACCAGACACTGGGTAACCAGAGCTTGGGTAACCAGACCCTGGGTAACCAGAACCCTGGGTTACCAGATCCTGGTTAACCAGAGCTTGGGTAACCAGAACCCTGGGTTACCAGATCCTGGTTAACCAGAGCTTGGTTAACCAGAACTCTGGGTAACCAGACCCTGGTTAACCAGACCCCTACTCATTCAGTATTCTCCTGGGTTGCTCGGTGGGTCGCGGGGCTTCACACTAACCAGGTGACTCCTTCGTTTCCATGGAAACCGTACTCTACCTGGACATGGATTACCGTGGTAACCGTTGTTGTTAAGCTACAGTCCCGGTAAACAACGTTACCGTCAACAAACCGTTTCAGAGTTGATGACCATGGAAGGAGTGAATGAGAGAGTTGATCTGCATGACCACCGCCTCTCTCCTCTCGCTCTCTCTCTCTCCCTCTGTCTCTCTCTCTGTCGCCCTCTCTCTGTCTCTCTCCCTCTTTCTCTGTCTCTCTGTCGCCCTCTCTCTGTCTCTCTCTCTGTCTCTGTCTCTCTCTCTCTGTCTCTCTCTCTCTGTCTCTGTCTCTCTCTCTCTGTCTCTCTCTCTCTCTCTCTCTCTCTCTCTCTCTCTCTCTCTCTCTCTCTCTCTCTCTCTCTCTCTCTCTCTCTCTCTCTCTCTCTCTCTCTCTCTCTCTCTCTCTCTCTCTCTCTCTCTCTCTCTCTCTCTCTCTCTCTCGGTCTCTCTCTCTCTCTCTCGGTCTCTGTCTCTCTCTCTCTCTCTCTCTCTCTCTCTCTCTCGGTCTCTCTGTCTCTATGTGTGTGTCTCTCTCTCTCTCTGTCTGTCTCTGTCTCTCTCTCTCTGTCTCTGTGTGTCTCTCTCTCTCTTTCTCTCTCTGTCTCTTTCTCTCTTTCTCTCTCTGTCTCTTTCTCTCTTTCTCTCTCTGTCTCTCTCTGTCTCTATGTGTGTCTCTCTCTCTCTCTGTCTCTCTGTCTGTTCAGCGTTATGTCTCATCAGTTCCTCTGAATCATCTTCCCTCAAATCCTCCATATCTAGTGGAAATATTTATATTATTATTATTATAGTTAATATATTATTTATAGGCTGCTTTACAGATAGCTAGCTATAAATCTGTCCATTCTGTTGATCTAGCTATCAGATAGCGGTCATCTTCTCTCCTCATCACCTTGTCTAGAGCTTTCAGCCCATCCTCACTAGCAGGCAGAGGTTGGGTCATAGTAAGGAGGGGTTGCCAGGTGGTTGCTAGCTGTTAGCCGAAAGCAGGTGGGCAGTTAGCTGCTAATTCTGATTGTCTTATTTGGGATCAGTGGGCTAGGAGCAGGTGGGTGTAAGCAGGAAGCTGATATCTGGGAGCAGTTTAGCTGTGAAGGTAGCTGCTATCTGTTGGCAAGTATCTGCTTGCTGGTGGCAGGAAGCTGCTATCTGTCCGCAGGTGTCTGCTACCTGTTAGCTGTTAGCTGCTAGCAGTTAGCGGCGAGCTGTACTAACGTGTTGTCTCTTGTTCTGTCCTACTGACCAGCAAGCCTCAGAGCCTTATCTGGACTGTTTTGAGGAGCTCTACTATACTGCAAGACCTAACCTGGTACTACTCTACCTCTCTCTACCTCTCTCTCTCTGTCTGTGAGTCTGTCAGTCGGCTGTCTCTCCTGTCTCTACTTCACCTGCTCCTTCTTCTTCTGTTTTGTCTCATTTTTCTTTCTCCTCTCTATGACTCTTTATCATTCTCTCCTTCTGGGTCCATCCATCAGCCTTGTTCACCCTCAGGCTGTTCATCCCTTCATGGTCACCTCACCCCTTCATGGTCCCCTCACCCTCAGGCTGTTCATCCCTTCACCTCATCCTCAGGCTGTTCACCCCTTCATGGTCACCCTCAGGCTGTTCATCCCTTCATGGTCCCATCCCCCTCATGCTGTTCACCCCTTCATTTTTCACCACACGTCTTTAGTGTTTTGTTGGTTTCCCTACTCAGTTAAGCCTCTCACTTGGGGATGACCGGTTTGGACTGGTTTAAACTGGTAAAGTGTGATTATCATTGGCTATGTTTGCTAAGAAACTGCTAACCAGCAGTTATGTCGAGTTGAAACTGCTTATGACTCATTACATCTGGTTATGATGAGCTAACATGGTTTAGGTCCAGTTAGAAGTGATTATGACACCGTAAGACTGCTTTAAACTAGTAACGGTTCTAACTCCTTTTGACTGGTTTCAACTGGTTCAGACCACCTTAAACTGGTTATGACAACTTTAGGCTGGTTTAAAGTCATTAAGAGTGGAGGAGCTGATTACCACTGGTTCCAACTGGTTAGGACTGGTACGTTGGTCTGTGGTCATTGATGACTGCTGGCCCACATACTGGAATGGTTCTCCTACTACTGGTAGTGTAGCTGTGTTGGCACACTGCTACACAATGCGACCCACTACACAGTTCTCCTGTCCCTCATCACTTGTTATTTTCTTCATCCTCCCTCTACAAGCTACACAACCTATTAACGACGCAACCACACAAACCGCACAACCTCACCACCTGACAAACACACAACTTTTGTCAGGTGGTGAGGAAACCATTGGCTACTTATGATGGGACTATTGAGACTGCTATCTCTTCTATGTCACTGGGTTGGATACTACTACTGATACTATCTCTTCTATGTCACTGGGTTGGATACTACTACTGATACTATCTCTTCTATGTCACTGGGTTGGAGAGTACTACTGATACTATCTCTTCTATGTAACTGGGTTGGACGTTATTACTATCTCCTCTATGTGACTGGGTTGGATAGGAATACTTATACTATCTCTTCTATGTCACTGGGTTGGATTGTACTACTAACACTATCTCCTCTATGTGACTGGGTTGGATACTACTACTGATACTATCTCTTCTATGTCACTGGGTTGGATTGTACTACTAACACTATCTCCTCTATGTCACTGGGTTGGATACTACTACTGATACTATCTCTTCTATGTCACTGGGTTGGACGGCACTACTATCTCTTCTATGTAACTGGGTTAGATGACAGTGATGATTCTCCTCCTACTCTCTGCATCATTCCTCTGCATCTCGCTGTCTTAACCTCTGAACCAAACCTCACTGTCTGTGTGTTGCCTGTGTGTGTGTGTGTGTGTGTGTGTGTGTGTGTGTGTGTGTGTGTGTGTATGTTATGTGAGCGTTTGCATGTGTGTGTTGTGCTATCTCTCCCAGACGGTATTGTGTGTAGCTTGCTGGCTCTGTGTTAGTTTGTTGTCACACAGGCGCTCATGGTTGTTGAACATTAGTAATTAAATAAGTTATTAAACATAATTATCTATCAATACTTATAAACATAACTTATTCAATGTTACTTATTTGAAAATCTGTTTCTAAAGTGCGATTCAATTCTAAAATGAGAGTTTTAGTAAAAAGTGTGTTTTTATCTCCTCAGGACCTGAGGTCAGAGTACGGCCACGAGTCGCCAAGTCTGCTCAGCGGGAACAAGTCAGTCTCTTTCTCCCTCCATCTCTATCTCTACCATCTATTACTATCGCCATCTCTATATCTTCCATCTCTATTATTATCTAGCTCTATTTCTACCATCTCCATCTATATTTCTATCTATCTCTATCTCTACCATCTCCATCACTATCTCTATCTCTACCATATCCATTACCAACTATATCTCTACCATCTCCCTTACTTTCTCTCAACCATCTCATCTATATTTCTATCTCTAGCTCTACCATCTCTATCTCTCCATTCATATCTCTATCTCTCTCTACAATCTTCATATATATTTCTATCTCTATCTCCACCATCTCCAACTATATTACTCTCTCTATCTCTATCATCTCCATCTATGTTACTATCTCTATCTCCATCTCCGTCTCCATCTCTATTTCTATCACTTAACTAGTTAATCACCATCTCTATCACTTGGTTATACCCAATGACTTGGTTACTGACCTCTCTTCACCTGTCTCTCTCTCTCCCTCAACCAGGAGCCTTCTGAAGTCTGTTGAGGAGGAGCTACAGCATAGGTGAGTCAGCCCCGCCCACTCCCTGATGCTCTAACGACCAATCATCAGCCAATCATGATAGCGGCAGCTTATAACCAGCCAATCACGCGTGATTAACATGCTTCTTCTTCTACTGCTGCTGCTGGCGATGCTTTGCTGCTGCATGGCACACACATACACACACACACACACACACATACACACACATGTGCATGAGGGCTCTGTTTCTACGTAGCATCTCCTCCTCAGTGAATCCTAATCAATGATTTAATTTGTGATTTATAAAGTGTGATTTGAACTTGTAGGTATAATTCTAGATTTCAGGGCCAGGGTGATTATCTCCTCCGCCCAACGATGGGTCTGGGTGTCCCAGATGGGTGTCCAATATTTAGAAAGCAGCCAGGGGTGAATCTCTTAAAACCAGGAGTGATATTTTAAACATAAGGAGTGATATTATAAACATGGAGTGATATTGTAAAATGTATGAGTGATATTATAAACACTAGGCGTGATATTATAAACACTAGGGGTGATATGGAGGCTCGGTTTGAAGTCCAGTATAGTGTCTGGAGGGAGAGAAAATGATTCTGGCTTTACTGAGTTCTTCCTCCTCCCTCTTTCCTCCTCATTCCTCCCTCTCCTCCTATGCCCTCTCTCCTTCCTCCTTCCTACCTCCATCCCTCCCTCTTCCCTCTCCATCTCTCCCTTCTCCTCCTCCCTCTTATCTCTCCCTCCTCCCTTTGTCAACCTCCTCCCTCTCTATCCCTCTATCTCTCCCTCCTCCCTTTCTCTCTCCCCCCTCCGTCCTGCTGTCTCTCCCTCCCGTCCCTCCCCCAGGGGTCACATGGCACACTTAGGGGATGATGATGATGAGGATGATGATGGTGCTGATGATGATGAAACTCACACCCAGTAAGTCCCTCCCAAGTCTCAAAAAGAATCCCCCGCCCGCCTCCCCCCATCTCCCCTCCATCTCCCCCCTCCTGCTCCCCCCCCTTGAACCCTGTTTCCAGGGGGGGGAGCAGGAGGAGGCGCAGGAGGAAGATGATGCCCCTCACAGTTTCATCCACACATCTCCATGCAGAAGACACCATCGCACCTCATGCATCGTGTGCGTGTTTGTGTGTGTGTGTGTGTGTGTGTGTGTGTGTGCGTGTGTGTTTCTGGGTGGGTGTCGACTCGCTGTGTGAATGCTATCCTTGATGCTAACACGGAAGTGCCAGTAGCCAACCGCAGGGACAGAAGCTGATGATGGCTACTGCTGCACCATCTGGAGAAACAGATAGGTAGATGGACAGGTGGCAGACAGACGGAAAGGTAGAGAGAGGAAGATGTAGATGCGAGTGACTGATAGATGGGGAGGCAGACGGGTAGAGACAGACAGTCTGGTAGAGAGAGGTTAACAAACGCAGTGAGAGACGGGCTTAAGCCCAACACACACCGGCGCCGAAGCAGCTAGGCACTAGGCCACACCGGCGCCGGCTAGACGCGCGCCAGCGCTCGTAGGCGCAGCGCCCCACTGTCCCTCACGCCACTGTCCTATTCTCTAGCGTCACCGCCCCTGAACATTTTTAAAGCTGTTTGGTACATCCCGGCCTGATACACGGTCCTGTGCACACGGAGATTGTCGATGCACTTGATGAATGATTCCACAATGCGAAAAGAATGAGCAATGACAGGAAATAAAGTGTGTAACGTGACTAAACCTTAAACAAAGTGACAGTACATAAAGTAACTATGAATTAATGTGACTATCATTGTAAGCACAAACAGAGGATCATGGGCATCAGGGCCATATATGTTGTCATAAAACAACTGGTATAACGTTTATGGTAGCCTGGCCCTATACGACTATGTTTGTTGATCTGCTGCTTTCAAAACATAATCACAACGGTGCTGCAGCGCGCTGCTCCCTATTGGTGTTAGGAGCGGAACTTAACGCGCGTAAACTACGCACTGCGGCGCGTAGCCTGCTTTAGAGACGGGTAGAGAGACAGTAGACCAAGAGAGACAGACAGGTAGACAGGAACCTGATGTCTGTATCTCCACTTTGTGCGTGTGTTCGTGTCTGGTTGTGGGTGTGTGTGGGTGTGTGCGCTCATGCTTCTAGCTTGTGTGTGCTTCTAGGACCAGAGCAACCCACTGGTCTCTATGGGATAAGGAACCAGTAACACAGCTGGTGTTAATGGTTCCATTGTTATTAACATCTTGAATACAGGATTATTTATGGGCTTTGTCTTCCTGCTTCTGTAGGCTTCACTTTGATTGGCTGCCCATGCTACTTCCATTGGTCCTTTTGTGTGTCAGTCATCCTTCTGACGCCCGTATAAGGGCTTCCACACCCACTGGCCGGTCTCCAGGGATGAGGTCACAGCATGATGACAGGAAGTGGTGAACAGAGAGCCGTCTGTCCTCCTGACCAGTGTGTGTGGACGCCTGGACTCTGGGCCGTCTGGGGGATCAACTAACCCTCATGTGTTAGTTACTAGCTAACTAGCATTACTAGTTAGTAATCTAGATTCACTGCTAGATTACATCCGTAATCTAGATTCACTGCTAGATTACATCCATCCAATCAAGAGAGCCCAAACATACAGTGGTCTCATCTCCTTTAAACGGTCAAAGCATCCCAGCCTGTCCGTCAACTGTGAAACGCCTCCCTCTTCTCTTCTTTCAGCAAATCAAGCACCATCATGAGGCCCAAGGTCCCGCCCCCACTGCCTCCCAAGGTAGGAACAGCCAATGAGGCACCGCCTGACTTGGTCTGTTGGTTTAGATCAGAGGGCAGCACCAGAGCCCCCTCTGGTCACCTGCTGTCACTGCAGCCCAAGCCTGTGATTGACTGACGACACCGGGCATGTACGAGCATGTTGGGGTCGAGTTAGACTCCCAGAAGGGGGGGGGGGGGGGGGGTTGTTGAGTAGTTACATGTTTACAGTGACTACCTAGTTAGTAGTTAGGTGTTTACAGTGACTAACTAGTGAGTAGTTAGATGTTTACAGTGACTACCTAGTGAGTAATAAGGTGTTTACAGAGACTAACTAGGGAATAGGATGATGTTACAGTGACTAACTAGGGAGTAGTTAGGTGTTTACAGTGACTCACTAGTGAGAAGTTAGGTGTTTACAGTGACTAACTAGTGAGTAGTTAGGTGTTTACAGTGACTCACTAGTGAGTAGTTAGGTGTTTACAGTGACTCACTAGTGAGTAGTAAGGTGTTTACAGTGACTCACTAGTGAGTAGTTAGGTGTTTACAGTGACTAACTAGGGAATAGGATGATGTTACAGTGACTAACTAGGGAGTAGTTAGGTGTTTACAGTGACTCACTAGTGAGTAGTTAGGTGTTTACAGTGACTCACTAGTGAGAAGTTAGGTGTTTACAGTGACTAACTAATGAGTAGTTAGGTGTTTACAGTGACTCACTAGTGAGTAGTTAGGTGTTTACAGTGACTCACTAGTCAGTAGTAAGGTGTTTACAGTGACTCACTAGTGAGTAGTTAGGTGTTTACAGTGACTCACTAGTCAGTAGTAAGGTGTTTACAGTGACTCACTAGTGAGTAGTTAGGTGTTTACAATGACTTACCAGTGAGTGTTGGGTGAGGTCTGCTGGTAACAGAGTTCCTCTGATCCTCAGCCCAAGTCCGTCTCCCAGGCGCCACCACAGCCGCTGCAGAAGCTCGACGACAGCCAATCACACAGCGAGGACGACAGCGGAGGGGGCGGCACCATCAAGCGCTGTCCAATCCCGCTGAGCTCCAGCCCGGCCAAGCCATCCAACGTCCCCCCGCGGCCCCCGCCCCCCCGGCTGCCCCCCCACCGCCGCAGTAGCCTAGGTAACGACAGCGCGGAGGGCGTGGCCGGCGACCTCAGCGCCCCGGGGGATGATGGGAGTTTTAGACATTTCTGGGAGTGGCTCCACGCGCCTCATACTGAGGAGGAGCTGGAAGAGGCCTGGGAGGTGCTGCAGGAGGTGAAGGAGGTGCAGGAGGAGGAGAAGGACGAGAGTAAGAGCAGCTGATTGGTAGTTTAGACCCCCAGATCCCTGTCGTCTCTTCCATAGTCCCATTAACCCCAGCCTCTGATTGGTCCACCTCTTTCCTCAGTCCCGCCCATCTGTTCATGTTGTCTGGTTTATGTTTATGTTCATATCTTCACATCAACGTCTAGCAGCCTGGGGCACCGGGTGTCTGCACACGGAGGACCTGTTAGCACGCTAGTTAGCTCTGTAACGTCCAATCCGGGGATTCCGGCCGTATCATTGGTCCCCTGAGCTGGTCAGGGTGGGGCATAGCGGTTGGAGGGGAGTGGTCCTCCACGATAAACACTGAAGCTAGCTGCAGTGTATCAGAGTGGACACTGTCTGTTTGTCCGACCTGGTAGCTTAGCTTATGGATGTTCTTGTAGCATAGCTTGTAGCTGAGCTTGTGGCATAGCTTGTAGCTGAGCTTGTAGCTGAGCTGGTAGCTTATCTTGGCAATGACCTTATGACCTTAGCGATATCAGGCTGATCCTCCATGAGATGCCAGTGGGGCCCAACACGGGCAGTAGTTATGTAGAAACGAATAGCAATGGACTCATCACACAGCTATCCTCAGCCTACCTGTCAGCTTCACTGAGCTAAATGTCTACCCCCTACCTGCACATTAATGACCTGTCTACTGTCTATCCCCCACCAGCACATGAATGACCTTTCTCTGTACTGTCTAACCCCTTCCTGCACATTAATGACCTGTCTCTCTACTGTCTAACCCCTACCTGCTCCTTAATAACCTGTCTCTGTACTGTCTAACCCCTACCCGCTCCTTAATGACCTGTCTCTGTACTGTCTAACCGCTACATACCCCTTATTGACCTGTCTCTCTACTGTCTAACCCCTACCTGCTCCTTAATGACCTGTCTCTCTACTGTCTAACCCCTACCTGCTCCTTAATGACCTGTCTCTCTACTGTCTAACCCCTACCTGCTCCTTAATGACCTGTCTCTCTACTGTCTAACCCCTACCTGCTCCTTAATGACCTGTCTCTCTACTGTCCAACCCCCTACCTGCTCCTTAATGACCTGTCTCTCTACTGTCTAACCCCTACCTGCTCCTTAATGACCTGTCTGTACTGTCTAACCCCTACCTGCTCCTTAATGACCTGTCTCTGTTCTGAACCCCCCCAGGTAACGCTCTGAGCTCCTCCCAAAACGGAGAGAGAGAGGGTCCGTCAGAGAGACAGTCCACCATGCCCCCCAGCGTACCGGCCCGCAAGGACAAGAAGGACACCCCGGTACGACCCACACAACACCCCCTGGTCGAGTTCTAGACCCAGACCACCACCTGGTCCAGGTCTAGACCCAGACCACCACCTGGTCCAGGTCCAGACCCAGACCACCACCTGGTCCAGGTCTAGACCCAGACCACCACCTGGTCCAGGTCCAGACCCAGACCACCACCTGGTCCAGGTCTAAACCCAGAACACCACCTGGTCCAGGTCTAGACCCAGACCACCACCTGGTCCAGGTCTAGACCCAGACCACACCCCCTACCACCTGGTCCAGGTCTAGACCAAGACCACACCCCCCACCACCTGGTCCAGGTCTAGACCCAGACCACCACCTGGTCCAGGTCTAGACGCAGACCTAAACCGCAGTAGTCCAGTGCTGTATTCCAATACCCATACTATCCGTACTATATCCATACTATCCGTACTATATCCATACTATCCCTACTCACTAGCCTTAGTTAGAGTATGTAGGGCGTTCCAATTCAGATCGGGCGAAAATAAGTGCACTGAAAGGACCCGGATGCTGTACTCAAAACGGTCAAATCGCGAAGTGTGGACACTTTTCGTACTCAACGGCAGCCATTTAGCTACGTAGCGGAAGAGGGCGGAGCCAAAGTCGGTGCATTTTTCCACATAGCCTGCTGCATTAATAGTCATTTTGTAGTTTTTATAGCTTTTATAGCTTTTTATAGCTGCTAAGCATAAAGAGTTCACCGTTCAAAGCAGGATGTTTATTGCGGGGGAGGAGCCGCGGGGACAGTCGTGATCGTAGTTTCCAGTTAGTGCACCACGGAGTATTCGATATGGAACAACACTAGGTGCGTTTCCATCCCCCTAATTTAATGCGAACTTTGAAGTATCGAATCAGCAAACTTTCTAAAGATTCGCATCACATTTGAGATGGAAACGCACCTACTGACATCTGAGAATAAGCGCACTTAGTGAGTGCGGATAGTGTACTACGTTTAAGTGTACTCATGGAAGTATGGATATTGGAACACAGCACAGGTCTGCTGAACCAGCACTAGTCCCATTCTGGTGAACCAACTCGGACCTCGGCCAAGGTTTTATAGAATCATTGTTATATAGTGGCTTGACCTGAGCCAATTGCTCCGAGCTGACTCGTGAGATTCTCACAAACACAGAAAGTGGGCGGGGCTATGGGAGGTGACCCACCAATCACAGTGAACCCTCACTTTGCTACGGAAGGAGCTCATGGTGGTAGTGAGTGAACCTTATTGAATGTGTTTTGGTTTCAGAAGCCGATCAGCAACGGCCTCCCTCCAACACCCAAAGTTCATGTAAGTCCATTATTATTAACATATCATAACTTATTAATAACATGTTATGATCACTATCTGACCTCTAGGAATATTAGGATCTCTAGACTGCTAGCCTTACTGTGTGTGTGTGTGTGTGTGTGTGTGTGTGTGTGTGTGTGTGTGTGTGTGTGTGTGTGTGTGTGTGTGTGTGTGTGTGTGTGTGTGTGTGTGTGTGTGTGTGTGTCCGTCCTCAGATGGGGGCGTGTTTCTCTAAGGTGTTTAACGGCTGTCCTCTGAAGATCCACTGTGCAACTTCCTGGATCAACCCTGACACTAGAGGTAGCTAATCAGACGCTCCCTGAGCTCTCTGGCCCGACGTCATTCGTTCATATGTCCCTGGTCCCCGATAGAACGTTATTTTGTGTGTGTTACAGACCAGTATTTGATATTCGGGGCGGAGGAGGGCATCTACACACTCAACCTCAACGAGCTGCATGAAACATCCATGGAGCAGGTATGCTACGTTAGCCACAGCGCTAGCAAATCATCATACTCTATAGAGAAGCTATGCTACAATAGCTGCCACCCTGAGACATCATTATGTTTGCTGCTACGCTCACACAACAACAACTGCCATTAGCCTGAATACAGAGATGGTGGTCACGTGGAGATGGTGGTCACCATGGTGACGTGGTGGGAGGAGTTGATGGTCACCATGGTGACGTGGTGGGAGGAGTCGGTGGTCACCATGGTAACGTGGTGTTGTTGTCTCAGTTGTTCCCCAGGAGATGTACGTGGCTCTACGTCATGAACAGCAGCCTGCTCTCCATCTCTGGTAAGACTGTCTAGTGCTACATGCTAACCCTCTGTCTAGCGCTACATGCTAACACTCTGTGTCTAGCACTACATGCTAACCCTCTGTGTCTAGCGCTACAAGCTAACCCTCTGTGTCTAGCGCTACATGCTAACCCTCTGTGTCTAGCACTACATGCTAACCCTCTGTGTCTAGCACTACATGGTAACCCTCTGTGTATAGCGCTACATGCTAACCCTCTTTGTCTAGCCCTACATGCTAACCCTCTGTGTCTAGCGCTACATGGTAACCCTATGTGTCTAGCGCTACATGGTAACCCTCTGTGTCTAGCGCTACATGCTAACCCTCTACATGCTTACCCTCTGTGTCTAGCACTACATGCTAACCCTCTGTGTCTAGCTCTACATGCTTACCCTCTGTGTCTAGCACTACATGCTAACCCTCTGTGTCTAGCTCTACATGCTAACCCTGTACATGCTAACCCTGTGTCTCCAGGGAAGGCGTCCCAGCTGTACTCCCACAGCCTCCCCGGTCTCTTCGACCACGCCCGCCACATGCAGAAGCTCCCAGTGGCCATCCCTACGCACAGGCTGCCCGACAAGATGATCCCCAGGTGACTGCAGCACAGCTAACCTGCCACCCTAGGCTATGAGTAGCAGTGCTATGCTACGCTACACAGCCCTGCTCCACTAGGCTATCTCATGCTGCACATAGCACAGCTACACTAGGCTATGCCCTATGCTAGGCATAGCACTGCTAAGCTACACATGGCCCTGCTACACAAGGCTATGCATAGCCATATGCCATGCTATACTGTACGTAACACTGCTACCCTAGGCTAGGATTCATTGTTAACCTTTTTTCTCTATCCACGGTGTGTTGAACAGGAAGTTTGCGGTGACCAATAAGATTCCAGACACTAAAGGCTGCCAGAAGTGCTGCGTGGGTGAGTGGGCCGCTCTCACCCTGTAGACAGTATACATACTGTAGATATGCTATATTCATACTTTATTTACTATATCCTCTACTGTGTGTGTGTGTGTGTGTGTGTGTGTGTGTGTGTGTGTGTGTGTGTGTGTGTGTGTGTGTGTGTGTGTGTCTCTGTAGTGCGTAACCCCTACACCGGCCATAAATACCTGTGCGGGGCGTTCCAGTCCAGCATCGTTCTGTTCGAGTGGGTCGACTCCATGCAGAAGTTCATGTTGATCAAGGTTCAAATTATTATTATTATTATTATTATTATTATTATTAATGCGTACCGAATAAGGTAATCATTATGATCATGTGTTCATAATAAGGTAATCTTTAGATCATGTGTTCATAATAAGGTAATCTTTATGATCATGTGTTCATCATAAGGTAATCATGATAATGTGAAGATAATAATGTAATAAGGATTATAATATCATTGAAATGATAATGTAATGATAATAATGTAATAATAACTAACATATTTATGGTAATAATGGTTATAACATCATTTGACTGATAATGTATTAGTACTAATAGTAAAGGCCTTCAAAGTAAAAGCCCCCTGTACTGCCCCAGAACATGGACTTCCCCCTGCCCTGCCCCCTGGAGGTGTTCGACATGCTGGTGGTCCCGGAGCACACCTACCCCCTGGTCTGCGTGGCCGTCAGCAAGGGCACCGAGGTGGGCCAGGTGGTCCGCTTCGGAACCGTCAACCCCAACGCCACCGCCTCCTGGTTCACAGAGTCCGGTGAGACCCCTGGACCTGGGGGCCCGCCCGGCCTTCTCATTACCATGGCAACAAAGGGAGCAGGTTGACCCTCTTGGCCGTCAGCGTCATCCTGAACGTGGAACTAAACCTTCTCTCTCCCCCTCCTCTCCCTCTCCTACTCCCCCCCCCCTCCCCCTCTACTCCCCCTCTCCTCCTCTCCCTCTCCTCTCCCACTACTCCCCCTCTTCTCCTCCTCCCCCCCTCTCCCCCTCCTCTCCCCCTCCTCTCCCTCTACTCCCCCTCTCCTTCTCTCCCCCTCCTCTCCCTCTCCTCCCCCCCCCCCTCTCCCTCTCCTCCTCTCCCTCTCCTCCTCCTCCTCCTCCCTCCACTCCCCCTCTCCTCCTCCCCCCCCCCTCTCCCCCCCCCCCTCTCCCTCTCCTCCTCTCCCTCTCCTCCCCCCCCCCTCCTCCTCCTCCCTCCACTCCCCCTCTTCTCCTCCTCCCCCCCTCTCCCCCTCCTCTCCCTCTACTCCCCCTCGGCAGACACGCCCCAGTCCTGCGTAATCCACGTCACGCAGCTGGAGAGAGACACCATCCTAGTCTGCCTGGACCGTAAGAGCGAGAGAGACACACACGCACACACACTGTACACCCTGCTGCTACAGGTACACACAAACACACACACTTCTTGTGCTTGGTATGTTGTTTAATAATCTCTCTCTCTCTCTCTCTCTCTCTCTCTCTCTCTCTCTCTCTCTCTCTCTCTCTCTCTCTCTCTCTCTCAGGCTGTATTAAGATCGTGAATCTTCAAGGGAGGCTGAAGTCCAGCAGGAAGCTCTCAGCAGAGCTCACCTTCAACTTCCAGATCGAAGCCATAGGTACGAAAACTACAACCAACCTACACCTACCACCATCCTAAACAACCAACACCAGTGTGTTTACAGGACAGTGTGTTTACAGGACAGTGTGTTTACAGGACTGTGTGTTTACAGGACTGTGTGTTTACAGGACAGTGTGTTGACTCCTGTTGTTTCCTCAGTGTGTTTACAGGACAGTCTGTTTACAGGACAGTGTGTTGACTCCTGTTGTTTCCTCAGTGTGTTTACAGGACAGTGTGTTTACAGGACAGTGTGTTGACTCCTGTTGTTTCCTCAGTGTGTTTACAGGACAGTGTGTTTACAGGACAGTGTGTTGACTCCTGTTGTTTCCTCAGTGTGTTTACAGGACAGTGTGTTTACAGGACAGTGTGTTTACAGGACAGTGTGTTTACAGGACTGTGTGTTTACTCTCTGTTGTTTCCTCAGTGTGTTTACAGGACAGTGTGTTTACTCTCTGTTGTGTCCTCAGTGTGTTTACAGGACAGTGTGTTTACTCTCTGTTGTGTCCTCAGTGTGTTTACAGGACAGTGTGCTGGCCTTCTGGAGACACGGCATGCAGGGGCGGAGCTTCAAGACCAATGAGGTACCGGCGGCGGCCTGTAGGGGGCGGGGCATTGCTCAGCTTATCGTTGCTACACTGACTGTGTTCTCCTCAGATCACCCAGGAGATCTCTGACAGCACGCGCATCTTCAGACTGCTGGGCTCAGACAGGTGAGACCCCCCCTCCACACCTTACATACACACACTACCACACTATACACACACAAACACACTACCACACGTACACACTACCATACACACATACTACAGCACATGCCCACTATCCACACACACTACTATCCACAGTATCACACACTATACACAAACACTACCACATATTCTCTCTCTCTCTCGCTCTCGCTCTCTTTCTCTCTCTCTCTCATTTATATATATATATATATATATATATCCGTATACACCCTCATAACGGCGGTTTGTGTGTGATGGTTTGAAGAAGCCTGGAATGGCGCAACCCAGAGCCGGGGGAGCACAGCGCACGGGCCAGGTACCCCATCTACCCTCTCAGTACCCCCGGTACCCTCTCTGTACCCCCGGTACCCTCTCTGTTCCCGGTTCCGGTTCCCTCTCTGTTCTTGGTTCCGGTTCCCTCTCTGTTCCCTCTCTGTTCCCGGTTCCAGTTCCCTCCCTTTTCCCGGTTCTGGTTCCCTCTCTGTTCCCTCTCTGTTCCCGGTTCCAGTTCCCTCTCTGTTCCCTCTCTGTTCCCTCTCTGTTCCCGGTTCCTTTTCTTTTCCCTTTCTTTTCCCCCTCTGTTCCCCCTCTGTTCCCCCTCTGTTCCCCCTCTGTTCCCCCTCTGTTCCCCCTCTGTTTCCCCTCTGTTCCCCCTCTGTTCCCCCTCTGTTCCCCCTCTGTTCCCCCTCTGTTCCCCCTCTGGTCCCTCTCTGGTCCCTCTCTGGTCCCTCTCTGTTCCCTCTCTGTTCCCTCTCTGTTCCCGGTTCCCTCTCTGTTCCCTCTCTGTTCCCTCTCTGTTCCCGGTTCCCTCTCTGTTCCCTCTCTGTTCCCTCTCTGTTCCCGGTTCCGGTTCTCTCTCTGTTCCCTCTCTGTTCCCTCTCTGTTCCCGGTTCCGTTTCCCTCTCTGTTCCCGGTTCCGGTTCCTTTTCTTTTCCCTCTCTGGTCCCTCTCTGTTCCCTCTCTGTTCCCTCTCTGGTCCCTCTCTGGTCCCTCTCTGGTCCCTCTCTGTTCCCTCTCTGTTCCCGGTTCCCTCTCCTCTGAACAAGCTCTCTGACGGTGTTGAAGGTCTGTCCTCTGAGTGTCGGTGGTGGAGGCTGGGGGGCAGCACTGGGATGTAAACCTGTGTGTGTGTGTGTGTGTGTGTGTGTGTGTAGGGTGGTGGTGTTGGAGAGCCGGCCGACAGACAACCCCACGGCCCACAGCAATCTCTACATCCTTGCCGGCCACGAGAACAGCTACTGACGCACACACACACTAACACACTCACAGACAAACACTCTCTCACACACACACACAACCCCCCCGGGGGCCTGAGGAGCAGCTGGCGGCGTGAACGGACGGTCCGAGGCAGGATGAACTCAGTCCACCCTCCTGCAAGGCATCCTGGGAAATCATCCTCTGCTTTACGACCCTGCAAAGCATCCTGGGAAACCAAGTCCACCATCAAAGCTATTTCTGCTAAGGCTACCGCTAGCGCTGCTACGGCTAATACAATTACTGCTACTGCTTGCGCTCCACAGACGTTCCCTGCTCCTCTTTCATTCCTCCTCCTCTCCACCGGTGGGTCCCTCGGAGCCTCCTGCTAGCCGCCGCGCCGCGCTAACCCGACCTATTTAATGGATGTGAATAGATACCAGATAAGGAACACTAAGTAACTCTGGAGATAGTCGCCTTCTCTCCAGCGCTGACAGACAGACAGACAGGTAGGCTGACAGGCAGACAGGTAGGCTGACAGGCAGACAGGTAGGCTGACAGGCAGACAGGTAGTCTGACAGACAGACAGACAGACAGGCTGACAGACTGACAGGGGGACAGACAGGCAGACGGACCGACCGGGGGGGCCATCACTTCCGGATTCAGGCAGTGCTTCTCTTTGCCATGGTAACGGGTAGGCTGTGATGTGATGCGATGCTCAAGATCCTGATGCAACGTGATGTCATCAAGTGATGTTGTGCAGCTCATGGTCTGGCTGGGCCAACAGGAAGTAAGCACTGATTGGTCATCTTCACTTTGCATGCGTCACTGTTGTCAATCCATATGTGGCCATTGTTACCTCCTGGTTTGCGTCATGGCGGCCGACAGGATGTGTGTGTGTGTGTATATGTGTGTGTGTGTATATGTGTGTGTGTGTGTGTGATTGTGTGTGTGGGGGTATTTATGTGAAACATCATGAGCAACACTTTTATTTTTTAATCACCATTTTAATACTTCGCCTCGCGTCAGATTTTATGTTTTTTTAAGACATTGGAACGACTGCTGGTCACACGTAAAGTGGTGAGGAGCAAATGTTGTCTATATAATATATGAAGAGGTGTGTATGCACAGGATGCTGTGTGTGTGTGTGTGTGTGGACGAGGAAGGTGTGTGTCTGCCCTTGGCCTGCTGGGAGCGCCCCTGATAGGTGGAAAACCAGACCTCTGTCCCCAGAAGGACGTTGGGTCGAGGACCAACTACTGAGGTGGAGTAAAGTGTGTAAACCCACTGTCAGTGTGGGTTTACACCCCCTTCCCCCCCCCCCCTGTCAGCGTGGGGTTGTGGTTTAACACCCCCTCTGTCTGATACCCGATCACACAAACTCCCGTCACTAGACGTCCTTTCTTTGCTGGAGGTGTGACCTGGACTAAATGGTCTCCACATCTCTGACCTGTCAACCAGTAGTAGTAGCTGGTTAACCAGATAACTAGTCATCTGACCCACATGGCTTATTCGCTGGTTAGCCAGGTAACTAGTCATCGGACCCACATGCTCGTTAACCAGGTAACTTGCCATTTGACCTCCAAGGCATGTTTACTGCTAAACGTTAAACAGCTAACTAACCATGTGGGTCACATCGCTAGTGCCTCGTTAACCAATTAATGAGCCAAATGGGTCACATGGCTTATTAACAGATAATGAGCTAGACAAAGTGCTCATTCTGCCTTGCTTAACCCCAGAGCCTGCGTGTGTTAATACTACAGTACAGACCGCAGCACTACTCAGCTCTATCCTCAAAACACTATCCAATGTTTTTATGATGTCATAACTCTCCGATGTTTTCATGTCATAACACTCTCCCGATCTTTTCATGATGTCATAACACTCTTCCGGTGTTTTAATGACGTCATAACGCTCTCCCGATGTATTAATGTTGCGATGCACACATTCTAATCTGTACATAGTGTAAAATAAAATCTGTTGGTTTTACATATTGTATAATTGCCTATATTTTGTTTGGGACGTGTAACCGACGGCAACGCTAACACATTAAAGAGGAAACTAAGAACAAGTCTCGTCCTTCTTACTCAGACAACCTTCCTGTTAACTCAACGTCATTGTTTATTCTGCATATAAAACAGTCTTTGGTACAGAAGTCATTTATTGTGAATAGGCAAAGAAAGGTTTTCCCTGCAACAATAAGCATAAATATTGAATAAGTATACTTGATGTTGTATTTAGCATTCGTTCAGAGTTGAAGCGCTCTCTGGATTCTGACCTCAGTCTGCTATTAACAATTGGAAATGATCGGAGCAGAGAGACAGTCCGATTAAAAGCATACGATATTCAAAAAGAACGCAGTGATTGGAGTCGCAGTACCGTGTTCCACTGGCTAACCACCAGGGGTCGGTATAAACAGACCATTGATAGCAAAGAAAAGTGGAGTTAACAGGATGGTGGTACAGGAAATAAAACATTGTGTGTGTGTGTGTGTGTGTGCGTTCACACTGCAGTACCCCGGACCGCCTCCAGGGGTCCCGGTCTCTGGTCCTGATCGCTGGTTTCACTCTTCTCCTTCTTTTCCTCCGCACTTCTAGAGAGACAGACAGGCAGGTAGGTAGACAAACATGCAGGCAGACAGACCGATGGGCAGACCGACAGAGAAACAGACAGACAGGCAGGCAGACCGACATGCCTGTCATTCATTTCATGGTATTTATGGCATGAATACATGAGGATCTTGTGTTTATATCATGATATTGATATGAATACATGAGGATCATGTGTTCATATCATGGTATTGATATGAATACATGAGGATCATGTGTTCATATCATGATATTGATATGAATACATGAGGATCATGTGTTCATATCATGGTATTGATGAACACATGAGGATCTCCTACCTCTTCTTGAAGAGCCTCTTGAAGGAGCTTCTGAAGCCTCCTTTCTCCTGCTTCCTTCCCCGCTCACTCAGAGGGGTGTGGCTTATCTCCTCAGCCCCGCCTCTCCACCGGGGCTCCTCCCCCCACGCCTGGCCCGCGGGGTCCTGGGGGTCAGGGGTCAGACTGTCTGGGGGTCTTGGCCGTGGAGATGTATGATACTAGACGATGTAGTTGGTGTGTATGTACCTGGGGGATGCTGATGTGTAGTTCGGGCTCCAGGGAGTGGGGGCTGCTCCCCAGGTGGACCGGGCCCCTGCGTGTTGGGGTGGGACACCCCTTGCTGCTGCCCTGTCTCTCCAGCGCCCTCCGGTGGCCGTGGTCGGGACCGGCGTCCACACAGCTCACCGTGCTGTCCAGCTGCAGGCCGTTCAGAGACTGACGGAGACACCGTTATCACACCGCTATCACACCGCTATCACACCACTATCACTCCACTATCACACCGCTATCACTCCACTATCACACCGCTATCACTCCACTATCACTCCACTATCACTCCACTATCACACCGCTATCACTCCACTATCACTCCACTATCACTCCACTATCACACCGCTATCACTCCACTATCACACCGCTATCACTCCACTATCACTCCACTATCACTCCACTATCACACCGCTATCACTCCACTATCACTCCACTATCACTCCACTATCACACCGCTATCACTCCACTATCACACCGCTATCACTCCACTATCACACCGCTATCACTCCACTATCACTCCTCTATCACTCCACTATCACACCGCTATCACTCCACTATCACACCGCTATCACTCCACTATCACTCCACTATCACTCCACTATCACACCGCTATCACTCCACTATCACACCGCTATCACTCCACTATCACACCGCTATCACTCCACTATCACACCGCTATCACTCCACTATCACACCGTTATCACACCACTATCACTCCACTATCACACCGCTATCACACCGTTATCACACCGCTATCACACCACTATCACAACGCTATCACTCCACTATCACTCCACTATCACACCACTATCACTCCACTATCACACCGCTATCACTCCACTATCACTCCTCTATCACTCCACTATCACACCGCTATCACTCCACTATCACACCGCTATCACTCCACTATCACACCGCTATCACACCGCTATCACACCGCTATCACTCCACTATCACTCCACTATCACTCCACTATCACACCGTTATCACACCACTATCACACCGCTATCACACCACTATCACAACGCTATCACTCCACTATCACTCCACTATCACACCACTATCACTCCACTATCACACCACTATCACTCCACTATCACTCCACTATCACACCGCTATCACACCGTTATCACACCACTATCACACCGCTATCACACCACTATCACAACGCTATCACTCCACTATCACTCCACTATCACACCACTATCACTCCACTATCACTCCACTATCACTCCACTATCACACCACTATCACACCACTATCACTCCACTATCACACCGCTATCACAACGCTATCACTCCACTATCACACCACTATCACTCCACTATCACACCACTATCACTCCACTATCACACCACTATCACTCCACTATCACTCCACTATCACTCCACTATCACACCACTATCACTCCACTATCACACCGCTATCACACCACTATCACACCACTATCACTCCACTATCACACCACTATCACTCCACTATCACACCACTATCACTCCTCTATCACTCCACTATCACACCACTATCACACCGCTATCACACCGTTATCACACCCCTATCACACCACTATCACACCGCTATCACACCGTTATCACAACGCTATCACTCCACTATCACTCCACTATCACACCACTATCACTCCTCTATCACTCCGCTATCACTCCACTATCACTCCACTATCACTCCACTATCACACCACTATCACTCCGCTATCACTCCACTACCACACCACTATCACTCCACTATCACTCGCCTCCCCAGAGAATCCTATCCTGGCCTCACCTTGCTCTTCCTCTGGCCGGCCTGCAGGGGGCGCTGGGGGCTGTGCCGCCTCAGGACGGCCTCGTCTGGGGACACGCAGCCCCGGGGAGAGGCCCTGGGGCGGCCCCCCCCGTAGGCCTCGCGGGGCGTGGGCACGTTGGCCGCCAGCGCCCGGCGGGGGGCCGAGGAGGTGCGGGGACACCTGACGAAGGCGATGTCGATGGAGGAGGAGGAGGAGGAGCCGGAGGAGCAGCGGTCCAACAGCGAGCCGTCGTGCAGCGAGTCGCCGTCCCCCCCGCAGACCCCGCCCCCCTCGGGGGGGTCCCCGGGCAGAAGGAACTCCCCCAGGGCCTGGGCCAGCGCAGAGCCCGCCGCCCCCGGTTGGGGGTCCGGGCGGGGCTTACATGGCCCGCCGTGGCTCTCCGGGATGCTGCGTAACCCTGGAGACGGTTGCTGGCGTTAGATGGGGCGGGGTGGGCGGACTCTGATGGGGTCTCGTGGGGGGGGGGGGGGGGGGGTACGGACCTGTGGGCTTGGCGGTCCGGGGTTCCGGGTCCGGGCTGAAGTAGGGCAGGGGGCCGCAGCGGTCCCGGGGGTACCGGTCCGGGTCCCGGCCCCAGTCCTGGTCGTCCTGGTAGTCCTGGTAGGGGGTCCTGGTCCGGGACTGGATCTGCTCCAGGAGCCTCTGCTTACTGCGCTTCACCTGGGTCACATGGTCTCTAGAGAAGGGGAGAGAGGGAGGGAGGGAGGGAGGAGAGAAGGAAAGAATTTACTTTTACGGTTTAATGGCAATAATTGCTAGGCGCTAAAGGTTATTATTATAGTGGGAGGAGCTAGGCGCTACAGGTTAGCATCATAGTGGGAGGAGCTAGGTGCTACAGATTAGCATCAAAGTGGGAGGAGCTAGGCGCTACAGGTTACCCACATCATTGAGCTGCTCAGGGGACTCAGGGAGCCACACTCAGTGAACATATGCTTCATGGAGGACCTAAAGGAGGACACAGAGAACATGTAAGGAGGGGTTCAACAGTACAGGGACAGGTCATTAAGGAGCAGATAGGGGTTAGACAGTACAGAGACAGGTCATTGAGGTGCAGGTAGGGGTTAGACAGTACAGAGACAGGTCATTGAGGTGCAGGTAGGGGTTAGACAGTACAGAGACAGGTCATGGAGGAGGTAGGGGTTAGATGGTACAGAGACAGGTCATGGAGGAGGTAGGGGTTAGACAGTACAGAGACAGGTCATGGAGCAGGTAGGGGTTAGACAGTACAGAGACAGGTCATTGAGGAGCAGGGAGGGTTAGACAGTTCAGTGAGACCTGTTGGCCCCCAGCAGGTCCTGGTTCTGGGCGGTGAAGGACCTGAACTGCTGGATGGAGACGAGGAGCAGGAAGTAGTCTGGGTGGTCCACCTCCGTCTGCCTCAGCAGAGCCTAGACACACAGACACACACACACACACACACACACATAGAGATAAATAAACACTATGTGTTTGTGTGTATGTGTGTGTATACCTGTAGCAGCAGTTTGTGTGTGTGTGTGTGTGTGTGTGTAATTCTAGCAGCATGGAGTACTGTGTGTGTGTGTGTGTACTGTGCATATGTGTGTGTGCGTGTGTGTGCGTGTGTACCTGTAGTAGCAGGGTGTATTGGGGAATCCTCTGCACCGGTTGGATCAGCAGCGACTGGAGTGATGGCCGCGACTCGTCTCCCTCACACTGACCAATCACAGCCCGGGGAGGACGGCCAATCACAGCCCGGGGAGGACGGCCAATCACAGCCCGGGGTAGGACGGCCAATCACAGCCAGGGGGAGGAGGGCCAATCACAGCCAAGGGGGACGGCCAATCACAGCCCGGGGGAGAATGGCCAATCACAGCCAGGGGCAGGAGGGCCAATCAGAGGAGACCAGGAGGGACGCAAGCTTGTTAACATTAATAACGGTACAGACGGTCTGACCCACCCTGGAGGTCAAAGGTGGACCTGTTGCTCCCAGGTCATGTGACAGGTCATGTGACGTACCTCCAGCAGCGCGGCGGTGTGAGCGCTGGCGGTCAGCAGGCCGACCAGCGCCAGGCAGTCCGGGAGCTCCTTCAGGTAGGACAGGTAGAGGTCCAGGAAGTCACTCTGGGGTCACAGGTCACACAGGTCATAACGCTGATCCTCTCCCCTGATTGGCTGAGGAGTAGGAGCCCTCTAGCTCCTCCATGGTGATGAACATGTTATCATCACATGTTGTCATCGCATGTTATATCACATGTTATATACCATTCCTACAACATGTTATCAACACATTTTGCATCACATTTTGTCATCACATCTCTCCGACGCTCCCTCTCCGCCCTGTGTTTACAGATCACCATGGTTACAGATCCCCATGTTTACACAGGGTTCCCGCGGATCCTTAAAAAGTCTTAAATTCATACATTGAAAAATAAGGCCTTAAATAGCATTAAAAAGTCTTAAATCCATCTTTCAAAAGTCTTAAAAATGTTTACACATGGTAAGTAGGATTTTATGATTGTAATTAGTCTCAAATCTAAAAAAGAATCGTTAACATTTTTTATATATGTATAAAATAGCAGTAATGTTGCGCAATCACGAGAGCGGAACTAACAAAACATTTGTTTTGCGGCCGTGACTCAGATGCACGTCGTTCAGGTGCGCAAGAGGTCTTTTTTGTTTCTGTCCAAAAAGCCTACAGATTTTTCCACTAGTGTTTATTGTGTCGTTGGTGTTAAATTTCCTTTCAAGTGGCATTAAAAAAGTCTCAAATGTAACTTTCATTAAGCTGTAGGAACCATGTTACAGATCACCGTGGTTACAGATCACCATGGTTACCTCTTTGCTGGTGAGCTTCATGAACACGTCCCCCATGATGCCTTGCCACTGGCTCTTCAGCACCCTCTCCTGGAGCGTGTGGAGGAGGTGGAGGTGCTGCTGGATCAGGAACCGCAGGGAGCTGGGGAACACACTGGGGGAGAGAGGGGGAGACGGAGAGGGGGAGAGGGGGGGAGGGGGAGAGAGAGAGGAGGGGGAGAGAGAGAGGAGGGGGGAGAGAGGGGGGGAGGGGGGAGAGAGAGGTAGAGGGGGGAGAGAGAGGAGGGGGAGAAAGGGATAGGGGGGAGAGGGGGAGAGGGATCAGGCAGGCTGAAGGAAGGTGCGCCGTGCGTGCATGCGTGCGTGCGTGTGTGCGGTGCGTGCGTGTGTACGTGCGTGCGTGCGTGCGTGCGTGCGTGCGTGTGCGGTGCGTGCGTGCGTGCGTGTGCGGTGCGTGCGTGTGTACGTGCGTGCGTGCGTGCGTGCGTGCGTGCGTGCGTGCGTGTGCGGTGCGTGCGTGTGTACGTGCGTGCGTGCGTGCGCGGGCGTCTCACCGCTGGTCCTTGGGGCCCGGGGCCTCGGAGCCGTTGAAGGAGATGTTGGCCTTCAGCAGGAGGCTGAGGTACGAGACGTAGACGCGCTCCGACTCCAGCAGCTCCAGAGACGCACGCTGCCTGCTGTCTGCAACACACAGTACACACAGTGATACACACACAGTACGCAGTACACACAAAGCACACACACAGTACACACAGTGATACACACACAGTACAGTATGCACATAGCACACACACAGTACACACAATTATACACACACAGTACACACATAGCACACACACAGTACACACAATTACACACACACACACACACACACACACAATACACATACAGTACACAGTACAACCATAGCACACACATAGTACACACAATTATACACACACACACACAGTACACAGTACACACATAGCACACGCATAGTACACACAATTATACACACACACACACAATACACACAGAGTACACAGTACACACACAGTACACACACAGTACACACACTAAACACAGCACACACCGAGTACACGCAATAATAAAACACACAGTAAACACATCAGGGGAGGTAGTGCTAGTACTCTTACTGGTACTGGTATGAGGTAGCACTGGTATGAGGTAGTATTGGTACAGGTATGAGGTAGTACTGGTATGAGGTAGTGTTGGTACTGGTATGAAGTAGTACTGTTAGTGGTATGAGGTAGTATTGGTGCTGGTTTGAGGTAGTACAGGTACTGGAATGAGGTAATACTGGTACAGGTATGAGGTAGTACTGGTACCGGTATTTGGTATTTGGTACTACTGGTACTGGTATGAGGTACCATGGTACTGGTATGAGGTAGCACTGGTATGAGGTAGCAGTGGTTTGAGGTAGTACTGGTACTGGTATGAGGTAGTACTGGTACTGGTATGAGGTAGTACTGGTATGAGGTACCATGGTACTGGTATGAGGTAGTACTGGTACTATGAGGTAGCATTGGTACTGGTATTAGATAGTACTGGTATGAGGTAACATGGTCCTGGTATGAGGTAGTACTCGTACTGGTATGAGGTAGTATTTGTACTGGAATGAGGTAGTACTGGTATGAGGTAGTACTTGTACTGGTATCAGGTAGTACTGGTACTGGTATGAGGTAGGCTAGGCACTGGTTCTCTTACTGGTGTCGTGGCCTAGTGGCTCCGCCTCCTCTCTGCCGTTCCTCTCTCTCCTCGCTCTCTGGAAGCCGGCCTCTGCACCCGCTATTATACATAATATACTACTGTTATACACACATAAACTACTGTAATACACACATATACTACTGTAATACACATATACTACTGTAATACACATATATACTACTGTAAAACACATATACTACTGTAATACACATATACTACTGTAATACACATATACTACTGTAATGCACATATATATTACTGTAATACACATATATATTACTGTAATACACATATATAGAGAGATCTCAATCATGGGATATTAGTCTTCTCCTCACACTAAATCCCGCCAAAAAGTGTCATCTTGTTTATGTTTGTAGCGTTCACATATAGTATATACTAAAACAATAATTCACCTCGGCTCTGTGAATAGGGGGGAATAGCCCCCTCGACCTTCTGTCTCCGGGGCTATTCCCCACTATTCACTTCACCTTCAGCTAATAATCTTTCAATATTGTAAATAAGATATATATGAAATCCATAATATGTATATATGATATCTATAATATATATATATGTATAGCATATCTATAGCATAGATCCATGTACTCAGCAGGTGGACTGACTCTGAGTGCTTCTGTTGCTGTGATTTGTCAAACTGGAGAAGTAGTGTTGGATGACGTTGAGCTCTGATTGGCTGGTCAAACTGCTATGTCCCTCCCCCGACAGCAGGTCCCCCTTAGAGCTCTTCCTGTTGCAGAGCCAATCACAGACCAGGATACAAAAATCATCTCACGTGATTAATCACACATTCACTCATACTGTTACTGTGTGTGTACGTGTGTGTGTGTGTGTGTGTGTGTGTGTGTGTGTGTGTGTGTGTGTGTGTGTGTGTGTGTGTGTGTGTGTGTGTGTGTGTGTGTGTGTGTGTGTGTGTGTGTGTGTGTGTTTGTGTGAGGACCTCTTGGGGGCCAGGTGTGTGAGGAGCAGCTCCATCTTCCTCTGCACCTCCCTCTGACTGCAGGAGACTTCCCTCACCTGGAGCACAGCGCCACCTAGCTCCTCCTAGACACACACGCACACACACACACACACACACACACACACACACACACACACACACACACACACACACACACACACACACACACACACACAGACACAGAAACACACAGACACACACACAGACATTTGTATATTTATATTTGTATAAAGTTATGTACTTATGTATATATAAGCACCTTGAAGGTGCTCAGGGAGATAAAGACACATGTATAGTTCTATATATATAATGTATTTATAGTTCTATATATTAGTAATATATTGATGTATGTATCGCAATATATATTATGTATATAATGTATATAGTGTATGTATAGTTATACTGTATATATATAACTATGTATAATGTATATGTTTGTCTTTACCTTGAAGGCGCTCACGGTGGTCTTCAGGTCACTCATCTCCTGCTGGACGTCCAGGAGGTCCGCCCGCAGCCCCTCCTCCTGGCTCTGGGTCCTCTGGCGCAGCTCAGACAGCTCCACCAGGGCACAGTGGAGCCCCTCGCGCAGCTGCACCACCAGGCCCTGCAGCTGCGCCGTGGGGACAGTCGGTCACTAATGACCACGGTGTGACCGGGACACGCCCTTCAGATAACCAGAGAGGACGCCCACACGCTCACAATGCTGTGTGTGTGTCTCTCTCCTTCTCTCTCTCCCTCTCTCTCGCTCTCTCTCTGTCATGTGAAAGCCATCAGGCAAAGTTTCTCTTCTCATAACTGAATCAAAGGTCTGTCCTTTCTGCTTGAACTAGGACCTCACTAGTCCACACATTGAGATGACCTATATCAGTGTAGTCTCTCTCTCTCTCTCTCTCTCTCTCTCTCTCTCTCTCTCTCTCTCTCTCTCTCTCCAGACAGTAAGACAGTTTTTATTTATGTAAGTTTGTGTAAAGTTGTCTCTGGCCATGTCTCTCTTGAATAACTGGTTTTATCTAAATTAAACCTTACTTGTTAAATAAAGATACGCATACAAATGTATGTGTATATATACAGGGTGCAATTTGTTTGGAGGGACGGGAGGTAAAATTTAGGGGTTGATTAAATGTTTAATGTATTTTTAGTTTGCATTTAAAATGAATGTTCAACTGTTTGAAATGTAGGCTAATAGGGCATACCATTAACTTAAACAATTTTTTCAGGATTAAAAGAAAACAAAAACATCCCCCCTCTGTTTTTTTTACAAATCTCACTCTGTATATATATATATATATATCTGAGGTGGTAAATTAAATATATTATATAATAAACCTTAGGAATTTAAAACACAGCTGTGATCTTTGTGGACACTATTCCCTTTACTGGCAGGATCACATGTCACTGATCACAAATACCAATATGAAGAAAAGAAGCTTCTTCTCCATGTCTTTAACTCATATCACTGTCTAACCCCTACCAGCTCCCTTGATGAACTGTCTCTGTACTGTCCAACCCCTTCCTGGTCCTTAATAACCTGTCTCTATGCTGTCTAACCCCTAACTGGTCCTCAATGACCTGTATCTGTACTGTGTAACCCCTACCTGCTCCTTAATGACCTGTCTCAGTACTGTCTAACCCCTACCGCCTCCTTAGTGAACCGTCTCAGTTCTTTTTAACCCCCACCTACTGTCTGTAGCCACTGTATGGTTACCTGAATGATCTCTAACCTGGAGTCCTCCTCCTCTTCCTCCTCATCCTCCTCTTCCTCCTCTTCCTCCTGGTAATCTAGAGAACAGGAGAGATAAACACACACACACACACACACACACACACACACACACACACACACACACACACGTTGTAGTTATAAGGTAAGTTAGTTCAACAATATTACGTGTTAAACCAGGGGACTAGTTAAACCAGGGTATGGGTTAAACCATTTGACAGGTTAAACCAGGGGAGAGGAGCTGGTTAAACCATGTGACTGGTTAAACCATGTTACTGGTTAAACCAGGGGACTGGTTAAACCATGTGAGGCATTAAACCATGCTACTGGTTAAACCATGTGAGGCGTTAAACCATGTTACTGGTTAAACCAGGGGACAGGTTAAACCATGTGACTGGTTAAACCATGTTACTGGTTAAACCAGGGGACTGGTTAAACCATGTGAGGCATTAAACCATGCGACTGGTTAAACCATGTGAGGCGTTAAACCATGTTACTGGTTAAACCAGGGGACAGGTTAAACCATGTGACTGGTTAAACCATGTTACTGGTTAAACCAGGGGACTGGTTAAACCATGTTAGTGGTTAAACCAGGGGAGAGGAGCCGGTTAAACCAGGGGGGGGAGCCGACTGCAGCTTGTCCTCCTCAACCAGACAGTCGGCCGTTGTCCGCAGGGAGGGGCCAGAGGTCGCCGTGTGACATCATCAGATCTCATCGCAAATGTCAGCCAGTCATATTTTAACATTTATCTTTTATGGACAACCACAGCAGGCGTACGTCCAGAGGAAGAACACAACTCCCCAAAACTCGCCAGTATCCCTTTGAAACCATGTGAGTGATGTCCTCCCTATCTGCTACCAGTAAATACTTGATATCTAGGATACACCTGGCTCTTTAGGGTTAGACCATCCATCCCTGCTGCCTCGTGGAGACCCCCGTATCAGAGCTCAGGGTAAAGACCCCGACACACAGTAGAGACGTAACTGCTCTCTCCAGCCCTCTGGAGATCACAGCCTGACGACAGAACCACGCAGCAGATACAGACGGCATCAGGAGCGTGTGATCTTGTGATGTTTACAGATGTTGATGTAGTCCAGCTGTAGAACAGTGACCAGCTGTAGACCAGTGACCAGCTGTAGACCAGTGACCAGCTGTAGACCAGTGACCAGCTGTAGACCAGTGACCAGCTGTTCTACAGCTGTAGACCAGCTGTAGACCAGCTGTAGACCAGCTGTAGACCAGCGGTAGACCAGCTGTAGACCAGCGGTAGACCAGCTGTAGTCCAGCGGTAGACCAGCGGTAGACCAGCTGTAGACCAGCTGTAGACCAGCGGTAGACCGGTGACCAGCTGAAGACCAGCTGTAGACCAGCGGTAGACCAGCTGTAGACCAGCGGTAGACCGGTGACCAGCTGTAGACCAGCTGTAGACCAGCTGTAGACCAGCGGTAGACCAGCTGTAGTCCAGCGGTAGACCAGCGGTAGACCAGCTGTAGACCAGCTGTAGACCGGTGACCAGCTGTAGACCAGTGACCAGCTGTAGACCAGTGACCAGCTGTAGACCAGCTGTAGACCCCGTCCTGGGTCCCCTCCCCATCAGTCTGTTAAGTCGTTACCACGGCGCCGTGGGGCCATCACCACCACCTCACGTCAGGTGACTGAGCTGGAGGGGTACTCCCCCCCTCCTCCTCCCTCCTCCTTCTCCTTCCTCCTCTTCCTCCTCCTTCCTCCTCCTCCTCATCTACCTTCCTCCTCCTTCCTCCTCCTCCTTCCTCCTCCTCCACCTTCCACCGCCCCAGCACCAACAGTTTGATATGAAGGTGGATTTATTTTAGAGGAGGAAGTCGAAAAGACGTTTAAAATGTTTAGTGGATAGAGATATGAGAGCTGAAGAGGCTCCTAAACGCATAATTTAGAGGCTTCAAGGAGAGGCTTCAGTTAGAGGCTTCATAGAGGCTTCAGTAAGAGGCTTCAGTTAGAGGCTTCAGTTAGAGGCTTCATAGAGGCTTCAGTAAGAGGCTTCAGTAAGAAGCTTCATAGAGGCTTCAGTAAGAGGCTTCAGTAAGGGGCTTCAGTAAGAGGCTTCAGTAAGAGGCTTCATAGAGGCTTCAGTAAGAGGCTTCAGTAAGGGGCTTCAGTTAGAGGCTTCAGTAAGAGGCTTCAGTAAGAGGCTTTAGTTAGAGGCTTCATTAAGAGGGTTCATTAAGAGGCTTCAGTAAGAGGCTTCATAGAGGCTTCAGTTAGAGGCTTCAGTAAGAGGCTTCAGTAAGAGGCTTCAGTAAGAGGCTTCAGTTAGAGGCTTCAGTAAGGGGCTTCAGTCAGAGGCTTCAGTCAGAGGCTTCAGTCAGAGGCTATGTTAGAGGCCCAGACGGTCCTGGATCAACAGCCTGTAACAGACCTAACGACTAACAGGAGTTTGATTCTAAAGACGTTGCGGTACAGAGATGTGTCTTACCTGGTTCTTCTGTTCTGCCTTCCACCCTCTCCTCCACCCTGGTCTCCTCTGTATCCTCCACCCTGGTCTCTTCCATGTACTCCACCATGTTCCCCTCCATTACTCGCTCTCCACTCACCTCCTCTTCTACTCTTTATCCTCTGTTTCTCTGACCAGATCAGAGCGTCTCTCTCTCTCTCTCTCTCTCTCTCTCTCTCTCTCTCTCTCTCTCTCTCTTGAACACACACACACACACACACACACACACACACACACACACACACACACACACACACACACACACACACACACACACACACACACACACACACACACACACACACACACACACACACACACAGACTATCTGATGTTCAGCATCTCTCTTCCTCTCATGTGAGCCCTGTGATTCCATGTCTGCACATAAAGACGCCTTGTCTTCAGAGAGAGAGAGAGAGAGAGAGAGAGAGAGAGAGAGAGAGAGAGAGAGAGAGAGAGGGGGGGAGAGAGAGAGAAATAAAGAAAGAAAGAGGGGGAGAGAGAAAGAGAGAGAGAGCAATAATGAGAGAAGAGGCAAAGATCTTGTGAATGAATTTGACAGAAACAATGAGACGCCCACCATTAACTTTAGAAAAAACTACATCCAACATGTGCAACATGTAGGGCACAACATACGACATATAAAACACAACATATTAAGAACAACATTTGCATACAACATTTACAGACAAAATGGCACAGTTTATTTTGTCAGTGTGCGTGCATACCTGTGTGTGTGTGTGTGTGTGTGTGTGTGTGTGTGTGTGTGTGTGTGTGTGTGTGTGTGTGTGTGTGTGTGTGTGTGTGTGTGTGTGTTTGTGTGTCTGTGGGTGTGTGTATGTAATTGTGATCTTCTGAAGATAACATAATTGTCCTTTATCATGTGATTGAACTGCAAGAGGGAGAGTGAGAGCGAGAGAGAGAGAGAGAGAGAGAGAGAGAGAGAGAGAGAGAGAGAGAGAGAGAGAGAGAGAGAGAGAGAGAGAGAGAGAGAGAGAGGGGTAAAGTTAGCTATACTCCCTGTGGTTCTATAAAGTACCTAATGGGTGTCTGGTGAACATGTCTATCTGTGCCCCCTGTGCTCTTAGTTCAGGGCAGCGGTTAATTTCTCACTAATCTCTGCGACCCCAGCTTAATCTGCTTCCACACGATCCGCTGTACCCGATCAATTTGCCGGTGATATTGATCGGCTATACAGAGTCTTCTCTATTCACACTAGAGTAGTTTCCTAACCAGTGATTATGAGTAGTTTCTATTAACACGAGTGACTAGGAGTAGTTTCTATTAACACCAGTGACTAGGAGTAGTTTCTATTAACACCAGTGACTAGGAGTAGTTTCTATTAACACGAGTGAATAGGAGTTGTTTGCGCTTCAGTTTTTATACAGGACGTCTAGGGGTTCATATGGATGACCCTGGGCCGTGACCCAGGGCCCTGACCCTAACCCCGACCCCGGGCCGTGACCCCGGGCAGTGACCCCGGGCCTCGACCCCGGAACCGGTATTAAGAACAGAGGCCATGTATAAGAACTCTGAATGAGAAACCTTTGAGAAGCTGACTATTATTAGAGCTTCAAAGGTGACATATTATATTACCATGTGTGTGATTAGCACTTAGAAGCCGTTTTATAAAGCTACGTCTACTGACATCACTAGTGGGCGTGTCCACCTAGATGTGTGCTGGATAGATCAGTCTACCAACCTACCCAGTGGACTGAACCAAACGTTGCTGATCTATCCAGCACAAATCTAGGTAGACACGCCCACTAGTGATGTCAGAAGACGCAGATTTTCAAAACGGCTTATAACTGTTAATCACACTCACACCTGGTGGTATAACTTGTCCCCTTTAAATAAGATATCACGGTATTCGTAAATCTCATTAAAAAAATCTAAATTATATACTTTTTTTTTTGTTGTTGTTATATTATTATTATTATTATTATTAACATCATTAATATAATCCTATTATTATTACAGCGGTATAACGCGTTATTCATGACGCGGCTCTCTGAACAAAACAGGATGCTACTTCCGGTCCGGTCACGTGCCATCTTGGTTTGTTGTCATTGTGCTGACTGGTCGATTGACAGCCACTCCGTCCCGCCAGCCTCCCGCCATGCCCCGCACAGCCTCTGCCTGACCGACAGACTGACCGAGCGATGTCCCGGGACGGGTCCGACAGCGAGGAGGAGGAGCGCGAGGCGCTGCTCCAGACCCGCGAGAGGGGCGCGAGGACCCCGCGAGGTGAGCGGAGCACGGAGCGGCTCTTCATATCGCTCTATCGATATGAACTGTATGATCATCACAATGTCGCTCCAGACAGCTGTGAACACGGAATAGTCCGTGTTTACTCGGCTCTTTCCACTTCTACCTCTACGATTATATCATTATGCATTCATAACCTGTGCACTTCCAATATGTAGCGGTGAGTTCAGGATTTAAACAGGAGATCTAAACATATACATACAAAAAAAGTGTATGTATATGAGAAGAGAAGCGTCATGCTCTGAACTCTGTACTGAGGTTGTTGAGGCGGTCACGGGATGCTGCAGGGAGTCAGGTAGGTATGATCTTCCCCACCTTAGAGTCCCCACTGCTCCGCTATCACGATACAGCTCCACTATCACGACACAGTTCCACTATCACAACACAGCACCACTATCACGATACAGCACAGCTCCACTATCATGATACAACTCAACTATCACGATTCAGCTCCACTATCACGTCACAGCTCCACCATCACGATACAGCTCAGCTATCACGACATAGCTCCACTACTACGATACAACACAGCTCCAATATTGCGATACAGCTCAGGCCTAAAAAAAAAAAAAGTTTGGTTCCTGTTGGTTGTCAGTTGAGGTCATGGGTAGGTAGGGAATTTATTTTATTTTTTTATTTTATTTTTTCCAGCGGCAGCGAATGATAGGTAGGTTGTTTTTATTTAAGAACGAGAAAATTCGCTCATCCTTGTACAGAATGAAGAGGTGCTGTACCAAAACGTGATTATAGTTTGCATAAAAAAAAAATATATATATATCTATATATATATATTTTTTAAAGCTCATAAAATAATTTGGGTCGCACATAAATTGACAGGGTCGGTCGGAAACCGGAACCAAACAAAACATTTTTTTAGGCCTCAGCTATCACGATTCAGCTCCACTATCACGGTACATAACCACTATCACGATACGACTCTACTATCACGATACAGCTCCACTATCATGATACAGCTCAGCTATCATGTGTGCTCACCTGAGAGAGAGGAACAGAGAGGAACAGAGAGGAACAGGACCATGTCTACCATTCCCCTGGTGTCTGACTGCGGGCCTCATGCTTTGGGTTCGGCTTGTGTTCAGGTTCTCCTTGCAGAACCGGTATGAGTATGAATCATGAGCTGTATCCATGTGGCAGGTTGTGATCCACAGTGGGGCGGGGGTGACCACACCCTGTCTGCTCTGTCACTCTATTAGGGCTAGCTCTAGCTTTAGGGCTAGCGCTTTAGGGCTATCTCTAGGATTAGGGCTAGAGCTGAGGTTAAGGTGAGCTCTAGATTTAGGGCTAGCTCTGTTGTTGGATGCTAGCTCTAGGGTCTAGCTTTAGGGCTATCTCTGGCTTTAGGGCTAGCTCTGGTGTGGGGTTTCAGAGGGTCATTGATAAGCCTCCTGCTCCCTCAGCGCCGGCGTGCTGCTCGGCGCGCTATGGCCTGGCGCTGGTCTCCTGCTATGGCTTCTTCGTGGTGTACTCCCTGCGGGTCAACCTCAGCGTGGCCATGGTGGACATGATCAACGCCACCGAGCCAGCCAATCACAGCGCCTCCGTTTGCCCGTCCAGCCAGACCGTGGCCGGACGCAACCACACGGTACGTCAGGAGGGGCATAGCTACCGTCATAGCAACCGTCATAACAACTACTGTCGAAACAACTACTGTCATAATTACCGTCATAACAACTACCATCATAACAACTACCGTCATAGCAACTACCATCATAACTACCATCATAACAACTACCGTCATAACAAATACCATCATAACTACCATCATAACAACTACCGTCATAACTACCATCATAACTACCGTCATAACAACTACCATCATAACTACCATCATAACAACTACCGTCATAACAACTACCGTTATAACAACTACCGTCTTAACAACTACCGTCCTAACAACTACCGTCATAACAACTATCGTTATACAACTACCGTCCTAACAACTACCGTCATAACAACTACCATTATAACAACTACCATCATAACTACCATAACAATTAAGTTACAACTACCGTCATAACAACTAACTTCATAACAACTATCGTTATACAACTACCGTCCTAACAACTACCGTCCTAACCACTACCATTATAACAACTACCATCATAACTACCATAACAATTAAGTTACAACTACCGTCATAACAACTATCGTTATACAACTACTGTCCTAACAACTACTGTCCTAAGAACTACCTTCATAACAACTACCGTCATAACTACCATCATAACAACTACCGTCATAACAACTACCGTCATAACAACTACCGTCCTAACAACTACCTTCATAACAACTACCGTCATAACTACCATCATAACAACTACCGTCATAACAAATACCATCATAACTACCATCATAACAACTACCGTCATAACTACTGTCATAACTACCGTAACAACTACCGTTGTAGCAATTACCGTCCTAACAACTCCCAACATAACTGTGCTTGCCCCTCAGGCCCGTGTGTACGACTGGGACTCGGAGACCCAGGGCTGGATCCTGGGCTCCTTCTTCTACGGGTACATCCTGACCCAGGTCCCCGGGGGGTACCTGGCCAGCCGCTACGGGGCCAAGTGGCTGATGGGGCTGGGCATCCTGAGCACCGTGATCTTCACCCTGCTGACCCCCCTCGCCGCCGACCTGGGCGCCGGCTACCTGATCGCCGTCCGCGTGCTGGAGGGCATCGGAGAGGTGGGGGCTGCTCAGTAATCAATAATATAGGACAACTGCGATATAGTACTGTGATATAGTACTGAGACACGCAGTAGTACTGTGATATAATACTGTGATATAGTACTGAGACATGCAGTAGTACTGTGATATAGTACTGAGACATGCATCATTACTGTGATATAGCACTGGGATATAGTACTGAGACATGCAGTAGTACTGTGATATAATACTGTGATATAGTACTGAAATACGCAGTAGTACTGTGATATAGTACTGAGACATGCAGTAGTACTGTGATATAGCACTGGGATATAGTACTGAGACATGCAGTAGTACTGTAATATAGCACTATCATAAAGTACTGAGATACGCAGTAGTACTGTGATATAGTAATGAGACATGCAGTAGTACTGTGATATATTAATGAGACATGCAGTAGTACTGTGATGTACTCATCACCCCAGTAATAAACTGTTTCAGCTGCTCCCGTCTGGTAGACGCTACCGCAGCTTCCGGTCTCGCACCACCAGACCAGGGACAGTTTCATCCCACAGGCCATAATGCATGCTTGATGAGAATACAGGAAACTCTGTCCTGTAGGTGAACATTGTCTAATTTGATCAATGACAGTATAATGTGGGGAGACGTAGTGGTGACTTATCAGTTGGACCCTTTGGACCTTGACCTCCCAAAGGGGGTCAAGGGTCAAAGGGAAAAGGCACAACTAATGGCAGTTACACAAACAGAATGTGAAAATAGAATCGTCCCATTAGAATAGCACTGAGACCTGCAGTAGTACTGTAGTATAGTACTGTGATACAGTACTGAGACATGCAGTAGTACTGTAGTATAGTACTGTGATACAGTGTGTGTGTGTGTGTGTGTGTGTGTGTGTGTGTGTGTGTGTGTGTGTGTGTGTGTGTAGGGGGTTACCTATCCTTCTATGTATGCCATGTGGGCCGCTTGGGCCCCCCCCCTTGAGAGGAGCAGACTGCTGACCATCTCCTTTACTGGTAACACACGCACACACACACACACACACACACACACACACACACACACACACACACACACACACACACACACACACACACACACACACACACACACACACACACACACACACACACACACGCGGTTCCTCTTGGTTCCTCTTGGTTCCTCATGTTTCTTCTTGGTTCCTCATGTTTCTTCATGGTTCTTCTTGGTTCCTCATGTTTCTTCATGGTTCTTCTTGGTTCCTCATGTTTCTTCTTGGTTCCTCATGTTTCTTCATGGTTCTTCTTGGTTCCTCATGTTTCTTCATGGTTCTTCATGGTTCCTCATGTTTCTTCATGGTTCTTCTTGGTTCCTCATGTTTCTTCTCGGTTCTGTTGGCAGGAGCTCAGCTGGGGACGGTCATCGCTCTCCCGCTGTCTGGAGAGATCTGCTACTACCTGGACTGGACCTGGATCTTCTACATCTTCGGTATGCCAAACACAGCATAGAACCACAGCATAGAACCACAGCAGATAACCACAGTAGAGAACCACAGTAGAGACCCACAGCATAGAACCACCGTAGAGACCCACAGCATAGAACCAAAGCATTGAACCACAGTATAGAACCACAGTATAGAACCACAGTAGAGAACCACAGTATAGAACCACAGTAGAGAACCACAGTATATAGAACCACAGTCGAGAACCGTGGGTCTAAGAGAGGAGGGCTGGAGCTAGGTCTGACCTCTGGCAGCGCGGTGGGTATGGTGGCTAACCCTGTGTGTGTGTGTGTGTGTGTGTGTGTGTGTGTGTGTGTGTGTGTGTGTGTGTGTGTGTGTGTGTGTGTGTGTGTGTGTGTGTGTGTGTGTGTGTGTGTGTGTGTGTGTGTGTGTGTGTGTAGGCATGGTGGGGTTGGTCTGGTTCGTCCTGTGGTCTCTGCTGGTCTTCAACAGTCCGGACCGCCACCCCAGGATCTCTGACAAAGAGAGGACCTACATCTGCAGCTCGCTGGAGAACGAGGTACGGCTCTCTCCCTCTCTCTCTCTCCCTCTCTCTCTCTCTCTCTCCCACCTGGTCCTGACGGTCTCTGGTCCTGACGGTCCTGACAGTCTCTGGTCCTGACGGCCTCTGCTCCTGACGGTCTCTGGTCCTGATGGTCCTGCTGGTCTCTGGTCCTGAAGGTCTCTGGTCCTGATGGTCCTGCTGGTCTCTGGTCCTGACGGTCTCTGGTCCTGACGGTCTCTGGTCCTGACGGTCTCTGGTCTTGACGGTCTCTGGTCCTGACGGTCTCTGGTCCTGCTGGTCTCTGGTCCTGATGGTCCTGATGGTCTCTGGTCCTCAGGTGTCCCGGGAGCTGGGTCCGGTCCCGTGGGGGTCCATCCTGACCTGCAGACCGCTCTGGGCCATCGTGGTCGCCCACTTCTCCTACAACTGGACCTTCTACACGCTGCTCACCCTGCTGCCCACCTACATGAAGAACGTTCTGGGCTTCAGCATCCAGCAGGTCAGCCCCCCTCCCCTGGTCCACCTGCCTTCCCCTGGTCCACCTGCCCTCCCTGGTCCACCTGCCCTCCCCTGGTCCACCTGGTCCACCTGCTCTCCCCTGGTCCACCTGCCCTCCCCTGGTCCACCTGCTCTCCCCTGGTCCACCTGCCCTCCCCTGGTCCACCTGCCCTCCCCTGGTCCACCTGCCCTCCCCTGGTCCACCTGCTCTCCCCTGGTCCACCTGCTCTCCCCTGGTCCACCTGGTCTACCTGGTCGGAGTTGAAGGACATGTGGGGTCATGGGGGGGTCATGTGACGGTCATTTGGGGGTCATGGGGGGGTCATGGAGTCATGTGGTGTCATGTGACCTGCAGAACGGCGTGCTCTCGGCGCTGCCCTACCTGGGCTCCGGGCTGCTGGCGGTGGGGGGGGGGCAGCTGGCCGACTACCTGAGGGACGCACGCCAGTACCGCACCGTGGTGGTCCGCAAGGCCTTCTCCCTCGTCGGTGAGACCACGCACCCTCACACTCACCCACCCACTCACCCTCACACCCACCCACTCATTCACTCAATCATCCACTCACGTAGCTGACCCTTGGCCTGTTATTATAACACCCATATGTCTGAACAATTATTAATACACTATTAATACAACTAATAATAATAATAGCATTATGATAATAGGATTATTATAGATATTATTAATAATTATAATATTCTTATGCATGTATGACTGGGTTCCCGATATATCGACATAATATATTAATATTATCAATAATATTATTCTGATCATCTCAATAACAACCTCCTCAATGCAGCATTAATAATCTAATAATTATATCATTATTAATAACAGGTATGGTGGGGCCGGCCGTGTTCCTGGTTGCCGCCGGCTACACAGGCTGTAACCCCCTTTTGGCCGTGGTCTTCCTCACCATCTCGTCCTCCCTGGGGGGGCTCTCAGCCTCGGGCTTCAACATCAACCACCTGGACATCGCCCCCTCGTAGGACACGCCCCCACAGCCTCTAACACACAGCCTCTAACACACAGCCTCTAACACACAGCCTCTAACACACAGCCTCCAACACACAGCCTCTAACACACAGCCTCTAACACACAGCCTCTAACACACAGCCTCTAACACACAGCCTCTAACACACAGCCTCTAGCCAGCACACAGCCTCTAACACACAGCCTCTAACACACAGCCTCTAACACACAGCCTCCAACACACAGCCTCTAACACACAGCCTCTAACACACAGCCTCTAACACACAGCCTCTAGCCAGCACACAGCCTCTAACACACAGCCTCTAACCCACAGTCTCTAACACACAGCCTCTAGCCAGCACACAGCCTCTAACACACAGCCTCTAACACACAGCCTCTAACCAGCACACAGCCTCTAACACACAGCCTCTAACACACAGCCTCTAACACACAGCCTCTAACACACAGCCTCTAGCCAGCATGTACGATACAGGAAATGAGGGCAGGGTAATGTCCTGTAACAAGTCCTCAACCCTTTCCCTGACCTAGATTTACATGCAGTAGTAGTACCAGTATGTGTACCAGTAGTAAAAGCAGTATGTGTACCAGTAGTACCAGTAGTAGTAGCAGTATACCAGTAGCAGTATGTCAACCAGTCGTAGTACCAGTATACCAGTAGCAGTACCAGTATACCAGTAGCAGTATGTGTACCAGTGGTACCAGGAGCAGTACCAGTATACCAGTAGCAGTATGTGCACCAGTAGTATCAGTAGCAGTACCAGTATACCAGTAGCAGTATGTATACCATTAGTAGCAGCAGTATATGTACCAGTAGCTGTAGAATTATGTGTACCAGTAGTAATAGCAGTCTGGGTACCAGTAGCACCAGTCGTACCAGTAGCTGTAGAGGTATGTGTACCAGTACTAGTACCAGTAGCAGTATGTGTACCAGTAGTAGTACCAGTATACCAGTAGCAGTATGTGTACCAGTAGAAGTACCAGTATACCAGTAGCAGTATGTGTACCAGTAGTAGTACCAGTATACCAGTAGCAGTGGTGTGTACCAGTAGTAGTACCAGTATACCAGTAGCAGTATGTGTACCAGTAGTAGTACCAGTATACCAGTAGCACTGGTGTGTTTCTCCTCAGGTACGCGGGCATCCTGCTGGGCATCACCAACACCTTCGCCACCATCCCAGGCATGGTGGGCCCCGTGGTCGCCCGGGCCCTCACCAAGAACGTAAGACACACACACACACACACACACACACACACACACACACACACACACACTCACGCCAGTGCTCTGGTTTCAGAACACCATGGAGGAGTGGCAGCTGGTGTTCTACATCTCCGCCGGCATCAATCTCCTGGGAGCCGCCTTCTACACTGTGTTTGGCCGAGGGACGGTCCAACCCTGGGCCGTCCCCAAGCCCCGCCCTCTGCAGGATTGACCAATGGCAGCCTGGGTTCCTGCGTGCTGCTTTACCACCGCTGGTGGCTCGGTGCTCAGGATTAGCCCAGGTGGCTTAGGAGTTAATTTAGTAACTAGTTAACTCAGCGAGGTGTAGCAGCGCTTTACACACTCGCATTTAAAGGGAACATTGCTAATCTTAAATCGAATCGTAGCCCAACAGATGTTATTTTAGAGCTCAAAGCTCATTGGGTATGACCCCGGCCAATGGGCTGGTCTCGATGTGAACCTCTAGCTGCTAATCGGCACTCGGAGGAGGACGCCTTACACAGAAGCCTTTTATTCTCTCTCTCTCTCTCTCTCTCTCTCTCTCGCTCTCTCTCTCTCTCAGTGGCACTTAGTGATTGGTTCTTCCCTCCCCGCTCTCTATGCAAATACACATGCCCATAATTTCCCTTTTGCAAAACCAAAGGCGGGCCAGCAGGGGGGGGGGCAACACTGTGACCACTGGGGCGGCAGCATTTTGACCACTGGGGGGGCCGCACTGTGGACCCTGAAGAAGAGTCCAAACTAGTCACTCGAGTCAATCCCTTCGAGATGTTCCGTACACCTGGGAGCCCGCCAACACGTAGTGCCCGGTAAAGGGCTTTTTATGGTTCCAAGTTCCCGCAACGCTTTGATCACGCAGACGCTTCGACGCAGTCGTGAACGTTTATGATTCTACGTCGGGTTTTAGTAAGCGGACCAATCACAGCCCTTGCTGCTGCGTCGCCTCAACGGAAGGTTACGTAAGGGGTCCGTAACCCCCTTACGTTGTGGGAACGTGGAACCATAAAAAGCCCTTAAGACCAGGCCCCTCTCTCTCTCTCTCTCTCTCTCTCTCTCTCTCTCTCTCTCTCTCTCTCTCTCTCTCTCTCTGTCGCTGTCTCGGAATTTTCAACAGTTAAAGGGACTCGAGCCTCGTTCAAATGAATGTGAGGCTAAATATTGTATACAGATGCTGCAGATATTGTATCGTAATGAATCTATTAAGATGTTTTTATTAATTACTTTAAATGTTTTTATAAATGACTTTTACCTGTTTTTATTAATTACTTAAAATGTTTTTATACATTTATTTTACCTGTTTTTATCAATTACTTTAATGCATGAACTCGATTTTCTGAGAGGGAAACGAAGAGGACCAAAATTCACCGCACACCGCTTGCGCATCTTTCTTTTCGTAGGATGGTATGGGTAAGTACCGCCTTTTTCGCCTCTGATTGGTTAGAAGGGTTCCCCTTTGGATCGTGTTTCGATTAGTCCTAGCTGTTTGGGGGAGTTAAGGTTTAGGGTTAAGGGTGAGGGTTAACCCTCACCCCAACCCTAACCAATCGGAGGAGAGCCCTTCCAACCAATCAGAGGCGAAAAAGGCGATACTTGCCCCTACCATCCTACGAGAAAAAGATTCGCAAGTGTGTTCATCAGGCCCGGTTCTACGGGGGTGCATAAGCATGCATTGCACCCCTAAAAAAAAATTTTGCACCCTCGTTTGAAAAAATAAATAAAACATTTTTTAAATAAATATGATACAAATAATAAAATACTTGCTCACAAAACAAATTGTAATGAAACTTGTGACAATTTCCATTAAATACCGTTGAGATATGAGCATCCAACATCACTCTGACCGCTCAGTGGTAATCTATTTTTGTTGCCGGAAGCAATTTCATTCGTTTATATGATTAAATAAACAAACAAATCACAATCTATTGTCAATTATTATTATTAACAGACAACAGTACATTTTACTAGTATAACCAGGGACGCGGGAAGTGGGGGTGCTTAGGGTGCTGCAGCACCCCCCCCCCCCCCTGGCGGCCTCTGGCTGTAACTGCAAGTTAGAAGGTCTTCTGAACAAATCAATACTTTTATTTTTTTTATCATACAACATGATTTTTCATTAAATTATTGACATCCACCCTTTTTATAATATTTATCATATTATCATTTCATTTTATTTAGAACATTGAGTAGGCTGACGTAGGCTATGACGCACAACGCAGAACTGTCATAGCTGAATATCAGACAACTCGTATCTCTGGATGAAAATGAAGGCTTTCTTTTATTGTCACTTTCCTTTTAAACCTTTAGAAATAACCTCCTGAATCCTTGTTATAACGCTGTGTATAATCCCGGACCGCAACAGCTTTTCGGCATGTTGTTAGTGTGTGAAATTCAGCACAGTATCAGCCGAGTTGACTCTAATTTTCACATTGTTTACTTGCTGACGATTGTGAATAACAGTGGCTAGTTGGCAGAACTCTTTTTACACACCAGCAGAGTGTTTTTTAGAGCGGAGCCCTGAATGTGACGTCACCCGTCGTCTCGTCTCTGTAAACAATGGATGTTGCGCAGCATTTATTATGACGTCATTATATAGACTCTCTCTCAGCACCCCCCCCCCCCCCCCCCTTGGACTGACTTTCCGCGTCCCTGGTGTTACCCCCTATGTTTTATTCGATACATTTCGACAGTGTTACCCCTTATGGGTTTTTCATGACGACAGATAAAAAACGACAGTTTTTTTTACGTTTCATTTGATAAAAACGAGTGTTACCCCTTGTGTTTTTTTCCCATGATGACTGATGAAAAACAACAGTGTTACCCCTTATATTCTATTTGACAAAGACAACAGTGTAACCCCTTGTGTTTTTTCATGACGACCAATAAAAAAACAACAGTGTTACCCCTTATGTTTTTATTCATGACGACTAATAAAAAACAAGTGTTACCCCTTATGTTTTTTTTCATGACGACCAATAAAAAAAACAACAGTGTTACCCCTTATGTTTTTATTCATGACGACCAACAAAAAACAACAGTGTCACCCCTCATGTTTCATTTGATAAAAACGACAGTGTTACCCCCTATGTTTTAATTGATAAATATCGACAGTGTTACCCCTTGTGTTTTTTTTCATGAAGACCAAAGAAAAACAACAGTGTCACCCCCTATGTTTTATTTGATAAATATCAACAGTGTTACCCCTTATATTTATTTCATTTTTTTTGCGGGGATCCGAACGTGAGCTGTTTAGAGTGTTAACCTCTGAACTTAACAATGCACCATCAAGAAAACGGATAACGTCATCACAAAGGTTATTCTTGACTTTAAAATTCGCATGAAATAGAGATATGAGTCTTCCAACAGATGACATCAACCAGACTTAAACCCCGGTCGCCAGGGGGTTAGGCAGAGTAAACCCCACTGCACCACTGAGGCGATAACAATACACAATAATCAATCGTCAACAAAGAGGATATGCATGACATTAAAATGTATGTGTATATTTCTATTATTTCCCTTATGTTTTTTTTCATGACGACCAATAAAAAACGACAGTGTTACCCCTTATAAAATATTTGACAAAGACAACAGTGTTAGCCTTAGTTTTTTTTCATGACGACCAATAAAAAACCAAATTGTTACCCCTTATGTTTTTTTTCATTTCGACCAATAAAAAACAACAGTGTTACCCCTTATGTTTTTTTTCATGACGACCAATAAAAAACAACAGTGTTACCCCTTATGTTTTTTTTCATGATGACCAATAAAAAACAACAGTGTTACCCCTTATGTTGTTTTTCATGACGACCAATAAAAAACAACATTGTTACCCCTTATGTTTTTTTTCATGACGACCAACAAAAAACTACAGTGTTACCCCTTATGTTTTTTTTCATGACGACCAATTATAAAACAACAGTGTTACCCCTTATGTTTTCTTTCATGACGACCAATAAAAAACAGCAGTCTTACCCCTTATGTTTTTTTTCATGACGACCAATAAAAAAAGGAACAGTGTTACCCCTTATAAAATATTTGACAAAGACAACAGTGTTAGCCTTAGTTTTTTTTCATGACGACCAATAAAAAACCAAATTGTTACCCCTTATGTTTTTTTTCATGACGACCAATAAAAAACAACAGTGTTACCCCTTATGTTTTTTTCCATGTTGACCAATAAAAAACAACAGTGGTACCCCTGTCGACGTTTTTGCAGGGATCTGAACATGAGCTGTTTAGAGTGATAACCTCCGAACTTAACAATGCACCATCAAGACAGCGGTTAAAGACATCATAAAGGTTATACTTGACTTTATAATTCGCATGAAATAGAGATTAGAGTCTACCAACAGAGGTCATCAACCGGACTTGAATCCCGGTCTCCAGGGGGTTAGGCAGAGTGCACTCCACTGCACCACTGAGGCGATGACAATACACTTCAATCTACTCATCAATAAAGAGGATATACATGACATTAAAATGTATGTATGTATTTCTATTATTTCCCTTATGTTTTTTTTCATGACGACCAATAAAAAACAACAGTGTTACCCCTTATGTTTTTTTTCATGACGACCAATAAAAAACAACAGTGTTACCCCTTATGTTTTTTTTCATGATGACCAATAAAAAACAACAGTGTTACCCCTTATGTGGTTTTTCATGACGACCAATAAAAAACAACATTGTTACCCCTTATGTTTTTTTTCATGACGACCAACAAAAAACTACAGTGTTACCCCTTATGTTTTTTTTCATGACGACCAATAAAAAACAACAGTGTTACCCCTTATGTTTTTTTTCATGACGACCAATTATAAAACAACAGTGTTACCCCTTATGTTTTCTTTCATGATGACCAATAAAAAACAGCAGTCTTACCCCTTATGTTTTTTTTCATGACGACCAATAAAAACGACAGTGTTACCCCCTATGTTTTATTTGATCAATATCGACAGTGTTACCCCTTATGTTTATTTCAAGAAGGCCGATAAAAAACGACAGTAACCTCTCATGTTTTTTCCATGTTGACCAATAAAAAACAACAGTACCCCTGTCGACGTTTTTGCAGGGATCTGAACATGAGCTGTTTAGAGTGATAACCTCCGAACTTAACAATGCACCATCAAGACACCGGTTAAAGACATCATAAAGGTTATACTTGACTTTATAATTCGCATGAAATAGAGATTAGAGTCTTCCAACAGAGGTCATCAACCGGACTTGAACCCCGGTCACCAGGGGGTTAGGCAGAGTGCACTCCACTGCACCACTGAGGCGATGACAATACACTCCATTCAATCATCAATAAAGAGGATATACATGACGTTAAAATGTATGTATGTATTTCTATTATTTCCCTTATGGTTTTTTTCATGACGACCAATAAAAAACGACAGTGTTACCCCTCATGTTTTTTTTCATGACGACCAATAAAAGACAACAGTGTTACCCCTTAATTTCTTTTTTTCATGACGACCAATAAAAAACAACAGTGTTACCCCTTATGTTTATTTCATGACGGCCGATAAAAACGACAGTTACCCCTCATGTTTTTTCCATGTTGACCAATAAAAAACAACAGTGGTACCCCAGTCGACGTTTTTGCGGGGATACAAACCTGAGCTGTTTAGAGAAATAACCTCAGAACTTATCAATGCACCATCAAGACACTGAATAAAGACAACACAATGGTTATACTTGACTTTATAATTCGCATGAAATAGAGATATGATATCAACTGGACTTGAACCCCGGTCTCCAGGGGGTTAGCTCACAGCTCCCTCCACTTCCCACTGAGAATTGTATTTTAAATATGTCTGTGGTTATATATGACATATATATGTGACATATATATGTGGTTAATAGACATGATAGCATTACGTTTAAAATGAAAGATATTGTGTTTTCCACAGAAATTGAGCCGTGGTCTCCAGTGGGTTAGCAGAGTGCACTCCACTGCACCACTGAGGCGATGACAATCCACATTAATCAATCATCAATAAAGAGGATATACATGACATTAAAATGTATGTATGTATTTCTATTATTTCCCTTATGTTTTTTTTCATGACGACCAATAAAAAACAACAGTGTTACCCCTTATGTTTTTTTTCATGACGACCAATAAAAAACAACAGTGTTACCCCTTATGTTTTTTTTCATGATGACCAATAAAAAACAACAGTGTTACCCCTTATGTGGTTTTTCATGACGACCAATAAAAAACAACATTGTTACCCCTTATGTTTTTTTTCATGACGACCAACAAAAAACTACAGTGTTACCCCTTATGTTTTTTTTCATGACGACCAATAAAAACGACAGTGTTACCCCTTATGTTTTTTTTCATGACGACCAATAAAAAACAACAGTGTTACCCCTTATGTTTTCTTTCATGACCACCAATAAAAAACAGCAGTCTTACCCCTTATGTTTTTTTTCATGACGACCAATAAAAACGACAGTGTTACCCCTTATGTTTTTTTTCATGACGACCAATAAAAAACAACAGTGTTACCCCTTATGTTTTCTTTCATGACCACCAATAAAAAACAGCAGTCTTACCCCTTATGTTTTTTTTCATGACGACCAATAAAAACGACAGTGTTACCCCTTATGTTTTTTTTCATGACGACCAATAAAAAACAACAGTGTTACCCCTTATGTTTTTTTTCGTGACGACCAATTATAAAACAACAGTGTTACCCCTTATGTTTTTTTTTTTTTCATGACGACCAATAAAAAACAACAGTGTTACCCCTTAATTTCTTTTTTTCATGACGACCAATAAAAAACAACAGTGTTACCCCTTATGTTTTTTTTCATGACGACCAAAGAAAAACAACAGTGTTACCCCCTATGTTTTATTTGATAAATATCAACAGTGTTACCCCTTATGTTTATTTCATGACGGCCGATAAAAAACGACAGTTACCCCTCATGTTTTTTCCATGTTGACCAATAAAAAACAACAGTGGTACCCCAGTCGACGTTTTTGCGGGGATACAAACCTGAGCTGTTTAGAGAGTTAACCTCCGAACTTATCAATGCACCATCAAGACACTGAATAAAGACAACACAATGGTTATACTTGACATTATAATTCGCATGAAATAGAGATAAGATATCAACTGGACTTGAACCCCGGTCTCCAGGGGGTTAGCTCACAGCTCCCTCCACTTCCCACTGAGAATTGTATTTTAAATATGTCTGTGGTTATATATGACATATATATGTGACATATATATGTGGTTAATAGACATGATAGCATTACGTTTAAAATGAAAGATATTGTGTTTTCCACAGAAATTGAGCCGTGGTCTCCAGTGGGTTAGCAGAGTGCACTCCACTGCACCACTGAGTCGATGACAATCCACAATAATCAATCATCAATAAAGAGGATATACATGACATTAAAATGTATGTGTGTATTTCTATTATTTACCTTGTGTTTTTTTTCATGACGACCAATAAAAAACGACAGTGTTACCCCTTATGTTTTTTTTCATGACGACCAAAGAAAAATGACAGTGTCACCCCTCATGTTTCATTTGATAAAAACGACAGTGTTACCCCCTATGTTTTAATTGATAAATATCGACAGTGTTACTCCTTATGTTTTTTTCATGACAACCGATAAAAAAAACGACAGTGTTACCCCTTATGTTTCATTTGATAAAAACGAGTGTTACCCCTCATATTTAATTTGATTAAAACGACAGTGTTACCCCTTATGTTTTTTTTCATGACGACCAATAAAAAACAACAGTGTTACCCAGGGACGCGGGAAGTGGGGGTGCTTAGGGTGCTGCAGCGGCCCCTGGCTGTAACTGCAAGTGAGAAAGTTTTCTGAACAAATCAATACTTTTTTTTATTTTTTGTATAACTTCATCATACAACATGATTTTTCATTAAATTATTGACATCCACCCTTTTTATGATATTTATCATATTATCGGTACTATGCTGATTTTACATAAGCATGTTGGTGTTCAACATCTGTTGTAGTGAACATTCTAAAACTGGTGTAAAATGTTGCTGCCATATTAATAGACACGTTGAATGTTATCGTTTTGATTCTGGAATCCCGCACGTAAACTGGTTGGCAAAAAAAGAGCAAAGACGGGCGGTTCACTTGACGGAGAAACCGTCACTTTCCTCATATCAGACAACTCGTAACTCTCGAGGAAAATGAAGGCTTTCTATTATTGTCACTTTCCTTTGTAAACCTTTAGAAATAACCTCCTGAATCCTTGTTATAACGCTGTGTATAATCCCGGACCGCAACAGCTTGTCGGCATGCTGTTAGTGTGTGAAATTCAGCACAGTATCAGTCGAGTTTACTCTAATTTCCACATTGTTTACTTGCTAACGTTTGTGAATAACAGTGGCTAGTTGGCAGAACTCTTTTTGCACACCAGTAGAGTGTTTATCAGAGCGGATCCCTGAATGTGACGTCACCCGTCATCTCGTCTCTGTAAACAATGGATGTTGCGCAGAATTTATTATGACGTCATTATATAGATTCTCTCTCAGCACCCCCCCCCTCGGACTGACTTCCCGCGTCCCTGAGTATAACTGTTATAAAGCAATATCACACTCGAGGTCGCAATGTTGTCGCTCTATATCAGCGCTGCTGTGATTGGCCGCATCGTGTGTCATGCCGGCGTCGTGTGCAAAAGGCACTCACCCAGATAGTAGGCCTATTCTATGGTGCGCACGGTAGTGACGTTGAACTTCTTCGGCAGCAACAGTTATATAGAGTGGCGAAGTCACGCCCCTTCCGGTAGGGCTCATGGGACCTATGAGATCGAAAAATATGAATGGGTGTCAATGGAGAGAAAATAATTATTTTCTGGTCCCAGTCTTTATATGCCCTGGATTACACATATGTTGTTTGTGGATTTAAATGATAATTTTTCATGCAAAGAAAACTAAAAATGTTCGTGAAGAAGTTAGATTATTTTAGGTTTTATGTGAGGCCGCTTTGTGAACTACAGCTCTTCGCTGCTCTCAACGCATATGATATACGTCACCACACCCGCCCTTGGAACTCGGCACTGAGATGGCGATCTCTCTGCCCCACTTCAGCGCTTTTTCCAAGGGGAGGATAAAAGCATCGAAAGAGGTGAAAACCACGGGGCACGTGCAGAATTTCAGTGATGCCGATGGGAAGATTGTCGGTCTTCTCCACGCCAGTCGCAGGGAGCGTGACGTCACATACGAGCCGTGTAGTCTTTCTCGTTGTGTTTTCTCTACAGCCTTTATCTGAACAATTGCACAATAAACGGTCGAACTCTTTGCATGAAAAATTATCCTTTAAATCCACAAACAACATATGTGTAATCCAGGGCATATAAAGACCGGGACCAGAAAATAATTATTTTCTCTCCATTGACACCCATTCATATTTTTCGATCTCATAGGTCCCATGAGCCCTACCGGAAGGGGCGTGACTTCGCCACTCTATATCCGTTGGATATCCAATGCATGTATTAAATGTATTATGTTCTTAAAAACCCATATTTCTTTTTATTGTATTTATTTACAATCGTGTTAACTTTAATATTTAATATTAATATTATACTGATTACTTTTTGTTCAAAGTCTGAAAGTTTTCTTTCCTTGTTCAGCTAAAATCTGTTTTATTTTTAAGTGGCAATGTACAATTATTTGTTATGTCAAATATCCTGCCACAATTTATAAAAAATAAACGTTAATTTTGAATTGCAGTCACATGTTTTTTTTTTAGTGTAGAATTCTGTTCTTTTAAACACCTCACACATCACACATATCAAAAACCTATCTCATATTCAAAGCTATCTAAGATATCAATAAGCTAATGTTGCAGCTGAAATGTTCTCCACATCACAAGGCATGATATGATACCATCTTTTAAGCACAGTAATTGTTTGTTGTCCCAACATGTCAGTAGAACTACGCAGAAGTGCTTGTCTATGGTAGGAAAGGCCTGTGTGTAAAAAAGCGTCTAAACTGAAGCTGGGTAGCTGGTTTTAGTATAGTACTGGTGCACCCCCTGTAATCTCAGATGCACCCCAAGGCATTCTGTTCTGGAACCGGGCCTGACACTTTGTTTACATTAATTTTAATTTGCATATCAGGAGAATAAGGGAGTTGATTCATCAAGCGTTAATGTTTAAAGTTCGCACAACATTTTCCTTATCGTTTAGTTACTGAACAAGAGACGCGTTCTGAGATCTGTTTTGTATTCTATTGTTCTCTTAATAAACCAAATGATGTCTCAAAAACTCCCGTGTCCCGTTATCATGAACTTATTATGAGGCTAGTGTCATAAAGCGCCTACAACGGGGCATCCTGTCGGTCCGCGGGGCGCCTGTCAGCTGGCCTACTGGATCCACCCTACGGGACCTGATCCGGAGTGATCTGGAACAGGTCCTCACCTGCACCCGCCGCGCGCCCTGCGCGTGATGCTGGAGACGCGTCGCGGCCGCGCGCACATTACGCAACCGGCGGGCGAACGGATCAGCGCTAGGACGACCGACAGGTAAACACTCTGATGTTACAAAGAGGACCGCAGTCATTATTTTGGATTAATTACTAAGCTGTCAAATCAAAAAATATCTTTCTTTAAGGATTTGAATCGAGTACTTTATAGTCCGCTGCGTCACGAGTGGACCTCTATTAAAGAACGCATTACGCGTCTGAGTGGAGATGATAATATGGCGCCGAAAGCTGAGCCCGTCCGTCAACTCAGCTTTAGCCCCGTTCACCGAGACGGTCCGACGGCGTCTGGACTGCCTGGTCCCGGAGCCGTCGGGTCCCGGTCGGTCTTCATCAACAGGCTCGTGTTGCCGGTGGATGGAGTTACAAACAGCCTCCGCCGGCCGCGCTTTGCATGAAGCCAGAGACATTTGTTTACCTGCGTCTCTAAACTCCTAATCATCAGCTCAGACTGTGGGGGTTAGTGAGTTTGACTCGGTAGGTCTGGATCAGACGCGGGGGGGTTAGTGAGTCTGACCCGTTTGGTCTGGATCAGACGGGTCTGTTTCCTCCATAATGAGGAGTACGGGTCAGCTGTCCCATTGGCCCAGGAGACACTGCATGTCTGCCCCGTCTGGCCCCGTGTCCGATCAGAGGACAGGCTTGCTGAAGTTAGGGTTAGTTGCTGAAGCTAGGGTTAGGTGCTGAAGCTAGAGTTAGGTGCTGAAGCTAGAGTTAGGTGCTGAAAATAGGGTCAGGTGATGTAGCTGGTGTTAGGGTCAGGTCCAGGGTTAGGTGATGTAGCTCGTGTTAGGGTCAGGTCCAGGGTTAGGTGATGTAGCTCGTGTTAGGGTCAGGTCCAGGGTTAGGTGATGTAGTCAGGGTCAGGTCCAGGGTGAGGTGAAGTAGCTGGTGTTGGGGTCAAGCGGTTAAACACGTGGACTCCCGCTGGCACCGTTGGCATGGCTGTAATCAGCCAGAGGCTGATCTGATGTTGAGGCTGATCCACGGGGAGGTTACCATAGCGCGTGACGCGTCGCTGCAGGGAGTCTGGCCCGGTCGTCATGACGCTGGTCTCTTGAGGGGGGAGACAGCAGCAGGCTCACTCCTGCTCTGGTGGTGTGTTGTTGAGGTCTGGGTTCTGTGTGGTTCTTTAGGGGTCAGGGGTCATCTTGCTAACCCCTAGCTGCTCATTAATAAGAATGATGAAGCAGGCTGGGTCCTACAGGTCTGTTGAGGACAGAGGTCATCTTTAAACTGTCGACATTGCGTGCTGTTTCTGGGTTAGATGATGTTGAACGCTCCCTATCTTCAGCCATTGTGGATTTGGACGAGGCCCTGTCACATGGTTTTGTTGACCAATGGCAGGCGGCGATGTATTGGGGGCGTGTGGGGTGGGGTCTGCCTCGCTGGGGGAGGAGCCTGCCTCGCTGGGGGAGGAGCCTGCACAGCGCTGCCATTGGCTAGCGGACCCCTCATTGTATCTGTGTTCCTCGGCAGGCCAACGTTCAGCTCAGAGGTCAGAGGTCAGAGGTCAGAGGTCTGCGGCCATGGGGAAGGAGAAGCAGCACATCAACATCGTGGTGATCGGTCACGTGGACTCCGGGAAGTCCACCACCACCGGCCACCTGATCTACAAGTGTGGCGGCATCGACAAGAGGACCATTGAGAAGTTTGAGAAGGAGGCTGCCGAGGTCAGTCGCCATGGAGACCGTGGACACCCCTTAGCCCCCCGTCTCCTCCTAAAGCTCTGTGTCTGCTTCTACTGTTGAAGATGACTATTCATTTTGGTTGACTGTTAGTTAACTCATGATGCAAAGGTGTCCCTGTTGGAGGTGTGTGATTGGTCGACCGTGCCCTCTGACCTCCAGATGGGGAAGGGCTCCTTTAAGTACGCCTGGGTGCTGGACAAGCTGAAGGCGGAGCGGGAGCGCGGAATCACCATCGACATCTCCCTGTGGAAGTTTGAGACGGGGCGCTACTACGTCACCATCATCGACGCCCCCGGACACCGCGACTTCATCAAGAACATGATCACCGGCACCTCCCAGGTGACCCCACCTCTACACCAGCTCTACTAACACACCACCTCTATACCACCAACACACCCTCTCTACACCACCTCTACACCACCTCCACACCGCCAACACCCCATCTTTACACCACCACGCCACTAAGTCAACTGATTATTTATAGACTTGTAGTTATTAAGGTATTCATGAATATTTGCCGTTAAGACCTAGTGGCCCACAGCAAACATCAACCCCATCGTGATGTTGGTTGGTTTATGCTCGCTATTTTTTGAATACTAATTAGATCACTTTTGAAGAATACGTCTCAACCTTAAAATAAGTAAAGCCTTAAGTTTTACTTCCCATACAATACAAGAGACATAATACATTTATAAAATCCAATCTACTTTCCACCACACGCTAATGCCAGAGCTAAAGCTAGCATGAGCTAGTATGAGCTAGCATGGGGAGCTGCAGCCACTAACATTCCTTGTTGCTAGGCGGACTGCGCCGTGCTGAGAGTTGGCATGGGGAGCTACAGCGGCTAATGCTATGTGTCTCTAGGTGGACTGCGCCAGGCTGAGAGTTAGCATGGGAAGCTACAGCGGCTAACGTTATGTGTCGCTATGCGGACTGCGAAGGGCTGAGAGCTAGCATTGGTGAGCTACAGCCGCTAACATTCTGTGTCGCTAGGCGGATTGCGCAGTGCTGAGCTAGCATGGGGAGCTACAGCCGCTAACACTCTGTGTCGTAGGCGTACTGCGCAGTGCTGAGAGCTAGCATGGGGAGCTACAGAGGCTAATGCTCCGTGTGGATAGGCGGACTGCGCAGTGCTGAGAGCTAGCATAGGGAGCTACAGAGGCTAATGCTCTGTGTGGCTAGGCAGACTGCGCAGTGCTGAGAGCTAGCATGGGGAGCTACAGCGCTAATGCTCCGTGTGGCTAGGCGGACTGCGCCGTGCTGATCGTGGCGGCCGGGGTCGGGGAGTTCGAGGCGGGGATCTCAAAGAACGGGCAGACCCGGGAGCACGCGCTGCTGGCCTACACCCTGGGCGTCAAGCAGCTCATCGTGGGCGTCAACAAGATGGACTCCACAGAGCCGCCCTACAGCCAGAGGAGGTATGAGGAGATCGTCAAGGAGGTGAGCACCTACATCAAGAAGATCGGCTACAACCCCGACGCCGTGCCCTTCGTCCCGATCTCCGGCTGGAACGGGGACAACATGCTGGAGGCCAGCCCCAACGTGAGCCTTCACACTCAGTACCGGCCAATCACACGCTTTCACGCTCGTTACCGACCAATCACACACCTTCACGCTCAGTTCTGGCCAATCACACGCCTTCACGGACAGTACACACCAACCACACGCTTTCACTGACCAATCACACGCCTTCACGCTCAGTACCGACCAATCACACACTAGGGGTGGGAAAATTAATCGATTCTTCGATGCATCAAGAATTCTTTCTAGAAGAATTCCATCTCGATGCAGATAAATTAATAATCTGAATTTGCCTGCTGCAACATACTGTTCGCCAGAGAGGGAGTCATTTTTTAATTATTTCATTTGTCTTTATTGTGTATTGGCTAATCTGATTTGTCTTGACATGATTGCAATTCAGCCAAACTCACAGCTAGACACAAGAACTCCTTTAATTGACTAAGAGCAGCTTTTTCTGTAACGACGATATAAAAAAAAAAAAAAGTATGTTTTACATACTTCAATATTGCCCTACAATGCAAGCTGCATTGATTATTGCATTGTTCATAATAAGTCATATTTGTGACAAAAGCTTTTTCTCTAATAAAGGGTGAGGGGGGGATGGGAGTTGGGGGGGGGGGGGGGGAATGCAGAGTCCAGGTGAACTCCTGAGCCAAGTGAGTCTTGAGTCTTTAACCCGCTCAGACACCGTTGGCTGGGAGGGAACACTGAGGGACTGGAGTGGGCAGCAGCCGTAGTGGGGCAGAAGGTGGGGCTGTAGTGGGGCAGAAGGTGGGGCTGTAGTGGGGCAGAAGGTGGGGCTGTAGTGGGGCAGAAGGTGGGGCTCTAGTGGGGCAGAAGGTGGGGCTGGAGTGGGGCAGGAGGTGGGGCAGAAGGTGGGGCTGTAGTGGGGCAGAAGGTGGGGCTGTAGTGGGGCAGAAGGTGGAGCTGTAGTGGGGCTGCAGGTGTAGTTGGAGCAGCAGGTGAGTCTTGCGGCGTCCCTGCAGATGACGTGGTTCAAGGGGTGGAAGATTGTCCGTAAGGAGGGCTCCGCCTCAGGGACCACCCTGCTGGAGGCGCTGGACTCCATCCAGAGCCCCAGCCGGCCCACCGACAAGGCCCTGCGGCTGCCGCTGCAGGACGTCTACAAGATCGGAGGTGAGGACCCCAGGGGGATTCAAACCGGCACACTGTACCGTGTGTTGCTCAGGGGCTCCGTCGCCTTTGTCTTTTAGAGATCCCACACACGTGGGGTTGACGTAATACCAGGCGTCCCCACTAGGCGGCAGCATCCCTTCCCCGGTGACGTGGTGATGTCACTTCCTTGTCTCGTAGGGATCGGCACGGTGCCGGTGGGCCGGGTGGAGACGGGCGTGCTGAAGCCGGGCATGGTGGTGACCTTCGCCCCGGTCAACGTGACCACGGAGGTGAAGAGCGTGGAGATGCACCACGAGGCCCTGTCCGAGGCGCTGCCCGGGGACAACGTGGGCTTCAACATCAAGAACGTCTCCGTCAAGGACATCCGCCGCGGGAACGTGGCGGGGGACAGCAAGAACGACCCGCCGCAGGAGGCCGCCCTCTTCACCGCGCAGGTTAGCCTAGCTAACAGCTAGCCTAGCTACCAGCTGTTCCTCAGGTATGTGCTAGCCTAGCCTAGCCACCAGCTGTTCCTCAGGTACTTGCTAACAGCTAGCCTAGCCGCCAGCTGTTCCTCAGGTACCGCGTAACAGCTCGCATAGCTACAAGCTGTTTCTCAGGTACATGCTAGCAGCAATCTATCTACAATCTGTTCCTCAGGTAGGTGTTTACAGCTAGCCTAGCCGCCAGCTGTTCCTCAGGTATCTGCTAACAGCTAGCCTAAATAACAGCTGTTCCCCAGATAGGTGCTTAACAGCTAGTCCATCTACAAGCTGTTCCTCAGGTACCTGCTAGCAACAAGCTGTTCCTCAGGTACCTGCTAGCAACTAGCTACAAGCTGTTCCTCTGGTAAGCGTAAGGTACCAGGTAGATGTTACAACCAGCTGGTTCTCCAGGTAAATATCAGAGCATGGCTTGTTTAGAACATATATATAATAATATATTATAGGGTAATGGTTCAAATGCAGGTTATGTTAGCTATCACTGGTTCCTGCTCCAGTGGTCGAGTGGGGTCTGGGCCAGTGGTTCCTGCTCCACTGGTTCAGTGGTTTCTGCTCCGTGCCTCCAGGTGATCATCCTGAACCACCCGGGGCAGATCAGCGCGGGCTACGCCCCGGTGCTGGACTGCCACACCGCGCACATCGCCTGCAAGTTCAGCGAGCTCAAGGAGAAGATCGACCGCCGCTCGGGGAAGAAGCTGGAGGACAACCCCAAGGCCCTGAAGTCCGGGGACGCCGCCATCGTGGACATGATCCCCGGGAAGCCCATGTGTGTGGAGAGCTTCTCCCAGTACCCCCCACTGGGTGAGTGGCCTCTCCCAATACCCCCGGCTGGTTGAGTGGCCTCTCCCAGTACCCCCCGCTGGGGGAGCGGTTCTTCTGTGACAGTGTTTGGTTCCTGACGGTGGTTGTGTTGCAGGGCGCTTCGCGGTGCGCGACATGCGGCAGACGGTGGCGGTGGGCGTGATCAAGGCAGTGGAGAAGAAGAGCAGCAGCACTGGGAAGGTCACCAAGTCTGCCCAGAAGGCCCAGAAGAACAAGTGACCGGAGTGACCCCCGGGCCCGGGTCCACTGGGGCACGACCTCTGCCTCCACCACCCCCATCCTATCCTACACCAACCCATCCTCCACCCTACACCACCCTTATCTCAACCCTCCTGACCGCCAGCCCATCCTCCGTCACCTCAACTCCCACCTCCTCTTCCCTAACCTTCGCAACCCGACCCCAACCAACAAGTCAACCTCTCGCTTCCCCCACCCAACCACTCCTCCACCCATCCCCTCCCCACCATGGGCTGCTTCAACTCCACCCTCAGACTGCTTAATGATGCAGCGCAAAAGCACCAGGAGCAAAGAACTCAATCTTCCCCCCTCAAAGCCCTCCAACCCCCCCAGGACTCTCCAACACCACCCCAGGACCCTCCAACCCCAAAGGACCCCCCCTCCCCAAACATCCCCCAGGACCCTCCAACCTCCAGTCGGTGTGTGGTTAGACCATCGTAGCCTCCCTTGTTCTAGCTCCTTGATGGACATTATACGACCTTATGTTTTAGCTCCTTGACGGTTGACAATCTGTAGACTTCCGCGTCGCATCGCCACTCTAATGTTAGCAAGATGCTACCAACTCCGTTGGCAAGATGTTGCTAACGGTGCTAGCTCTCGCTGTAGCGCCTCATGCCGTCTAAGTTATATTTATGTAGTTTGTTTGAATTTGCCGGGAATTCCTGGTATCTAGATACCTATCAGAACATCAAGCTTTAAATCTTACGTGTTAATGATAAAAAAAAAAAAAAGGTCCTGAAGGAGTACTAATAAATGGTTGGTTCACTAAGGTCAATCAATTGTAAGCTTGATGTACTGAAAGTTAATTAGCATAAGCTAACGCACCTTATCTAGACAGCACAAGCCACTGGGCAAATAAAGATGTTACAACCAATCCTGTGCCTCTTACTTTGACCCGACAGGACATACAGTCTGTAAGGTGGAGCAGATTGAAACTCGCTCAAACGACCCTCTTCACACACTAACCCCAACCTCATCTCTCTCAATGAGTCTCCTTCTCATGTTACAGGCTGGTGGACATGATCAATGGGCTGGTGTCCCAACTGCCTTGGGTTACTCTACTAGAAACTCAGTCAAACTGAAGATACCACTGAGGTGATCCAGACGCTGCAAATGAGCCTCTGAGACCTGAGCGAACAAAGAGTTGGAGTCGTTTTACATGTTTTAAACAATTTAATCAAAATGCACACAACAGGCGTCTGAACAACGGCACCTCGAGCAAAAAACCTCGAGTACACTCTTTGGAAATCAACCATTTGGAACCTCAATACAAACATGTGGGTTGTCCTGGGGCCCTAACTACAGGGGTCTTCCTCCTGGGGTCCCACTCCAGCGACCATAGGGTCAGGGGCCGTCCTCCTGGAGCCCTACTCCCGGGGCCCTCCTCCTGCGGCCCTCAGGGCCCATCATCCAGGTGTGCTGGTGTTCACACAAAGAAGGTGAATCTCACATTGTAGAACAGACCCCCATCATAGACCTGCAGCAATACAATGATCAGTGTGGTCAACATGAGCATGATTATAAAGGGTGATGAAGGGTTAATTGAAGAGGTCAACAGCTTGATTCTTATTATTAGTTTCTAGAACTATACAAGCCTTTTTATAAAAAGGTAAGGAAGGTTTAAAAGGTCCCATGACATGCCACCAGGTGTGGGCTGATTAGGCGTTACAAGCCGTGGAAATCTGTCCCTTATGACATCACAGGTGGGCGTGTCCACCTAGATCCGCGCTGGATTGATCAGTCTACCAGCCTACCCAGTGGACTGTAGCAAACGTTGCTCATCTATCCGTCACACATCTAGGTGGACACGCCCACCTGTGATGGCATAAGGGACAGATTTCCGGAACGGCTAATCAACCCACACCTGGTGGCATGTCATGGGACCTTTAATAGAAGCGCATTGTGACGTTGGCTTAACGGACAGATTTCCTTCATACAAGTCTGTAAAGACTGGACGGTGGAAGATATTTCACACCATGAGATACGTATTCAACAAGTCACAAGATGTATTCCAGGTATCATGACATCGTGGGGCACTGAGGATTATACATGGAGGTCAACCCGTCTAATGGAGATCTATTGGGTCCCAATGAGCCATCGCTTAGGAAGGGACTCTTCAGTGTTTCCCACAGACCAGGTAGCAATGTGTGGCGCCGGTGGGGGAATGGAGTGTCCCGGTGCCGAGTCGGTCATCGGGGTGTAGTCCGAGTGTGACCAGCGGGCGGCGTTCAAAACACACTATCTGAAGCTGCCATGTTAAATAAACACCTGTATGCTAATCTATTGTCACCTGGTGAGACAATTTTAAAGCTACAAGAAGCATTTGAAATTATTCAGCTCAATCTTAATTAATTAAAGTAAAGTATGTTTTTAGTTGTCTTTAAGAGATAACAACTAAAAACATTTTTACCAGAACCCTGACTGGTTTCATTCCCTGCCCCAACTCCATACATTATAGGCAGGCCAGTATAATTAGTTTGCTCATATACATACCTGGACTTCATGTTGGAGGAAGACCCTGAATTTTACTAAAGCTGGAGGTATATATTTCAAATACTGAACTCAAGACCTACCTCAACCAATATCAACCCGTTATATTTTACTTTATTGTTAAAACTAAATAGTATAATGTAACCAGGGCTCTAAATTAACACGGCTGGTATTAATAAAACTTACTAGCCAATTTGGCCGGTGATGCATGAGGCAATCAAGTCAGTCAGAGCCGCTCTACTGTCCTCGCTCCCGAGCAGTACTGACTTCATTTCCCATGAACACTGTCGTGATGCTACGTGATGACGCATAAGACGCCCATTGGCTGCGCGCAGGCATTGCAACCAACCAGCTCGAGAAACCATGGAAACAGAAAACACAATGAAGAAGAAGAAGAAGAAAAATAATTAATGAATGGAGCAGAAACTATCCTAAGAAGGGAGGGAGCTAGCTAAAGTAAATTAAAAAGTAGCCTAAACTTAAACTAAATGCGGCGCTGGTTGGTTGGACAGACGTCTGGGGGCGAGAAGAGGCAGGAGATGAGATTGAGAATATAAACAATGCGTGCGAAACGAAAAAAAGAAAGTCAATACCAAATGGCTGACGTGTCGTGAATGGCTTGTGTTTGATCACGAAAATGACGTCATGTTTTGTAAGGACTGCCGCATTTTACACAAAAGAAAAAAACAAAACAATTTCGTGGTGGGAACAAATAATTTTAAAGTCGAGGCTGTAAAGGACCATGAGAGTGCCCAGATTCATTAGAAGAGCTTCAGGATTAAATCCGCCAAAACAGGTCGTATTGAAGAGAGCCTTGCTGGGAGAAGCCTTTCTTTATTAAAAACGTCAAAGCTGGAGAAGTTGCAGCTACTTTTTCGAAATGCCCACGCCATCAAAAAAAAATAATTATATATATATATATATATATATCTCCGTATATATGACAACATCCAAATATGTAAAAATAATTAATTCAGCGAAACTCATCTCCCTTATCTTCACTGGAAAAAATTTGGCTAGCGGAAAATTCTGATTGGCTGGTAATCAAAAAAGTTAATTTAGAACCCTGAATGCAACAATAAAATTATTATAATAAGGAAAACCCGCTGCTTCGGGTATTTCTTTGATAGGCCTCAAACATTGCGTGTGGAGAGGAGGAGCGGGTGAATCAGCTGTCAGTGCGTGTGCACGTATCGGTGATAGACCGGTTGATCCAAATTGAGCGGTTGCGATTCACCCAAAGAAAAATATATGAATGATATTCGGCTCGATTGTATGGCGAATGGCTGAATTACTTGCGCAAAGAAGCAGCCCGAGGTTTCAAGGTGCCAACTTAGAGACAACTTTCTTTCATTTTTCTTAGACCAGGTAACAGTCTCTCTGATTTAGGTCACCGTTGCATTTCAAATATGTAGCCTATGTTAAGCCTAGGCTATTTGTTGACCTGATGAACAAAGGTTTAAATAAGCAGAATGTTAAGAGTGTCCGCTAGTAAAGCCCTTTCTTAAAATATTGAGATTTTATATACTTGGGAGATAGCATCAATCCCTGCGTGTAACTGCTCAAACAACATTTTATGTAGGCTAGCGGGAAATCCTTATTTATTGTGAATGCAAGAATGCTGAAGCGGGATTGACTAGATTTATGCAATAATGCAGGTTCCTTAAGTTAAACTGCTATGCAATAACATTGTAATACTTTGCTTTAAAAGCATATGACTGAGGGATGTGGGTCGGGAAGCAAGTCGGGTACATTCAATAAATATTAATACTACTGGTTGAAAACGTCCGGCAATCGCAGGTCGTTTACAAGTGTACCCGCGCACCACTGGTATGCATGTGCGCGCTTGTCGGTGTGTCAGTGTGTGTGCACGCGCGTTTGTAAACGAGAATGACAGGGAGATAGCGTGCTATGTGGAGATGAATGAACGGAACAAGATATTTATATTTAGAAACTGTTGATTCTTTGGCGCTGCGCCCCACATTGGTCTATGTGTGGGAAACAATGAACTGAATCCATCACATATAACCCTCCATCCGAAATTATATGAAATGTGTCCCGAGATGAAACAATCCACTTTTACGGTGGGCTGTGATATAAACATGTATCTTAGGTCATCCACTCAGACCAGCTAAAGACAAGACTTTAAGACAAGACTTCAATGTGTGTGTGTTTGTGAGTGCGTTTACATGAGGTCCTCAGAAAGCCCAGCGGTCCTCGTCTCTACGGCCCCTCCCTCCTCCTCGACCACCTCCACCTCCTCCTCCTCCTCCTCCTCGACCACCTCCACCTCCTCCTCCTCCTCCTCCTCGACCACCTCCACCTCCTCCTCCTCGACCTCCTCCTCCCGCTCCTCCTCCTCTGGGCCCGCTGAGCTCGCGGTCTCTCTTGTGTTTCTCATATCTCTGCGCCATCATCACCAGCTCCTCAGGGACCTCCTGCAGGGAGACAGCATGGAGCACACGAGGCTGGTGCATGAGGCTGGTGCACGACGCTGGTGCACGAGGCTGGTGCACGTTGGACATATCCATCCTAACTCCAGATAAGTTGTCTTGTTGGGAAATGCAATATCCACCCCAAGCATTAGAGTTCTCCTGGAGCTTTCTGGGACTGTACAGCTTGTAGCTTGTGTAGCTTGTAGCTTGTGTAGCTTGTGTAGCATGTGTAGCATGTGGCGTGTGCACCTGTCCCGCCCGCTCCAGGATGGTGATGAGCTCGCCGGCGTTCCTCCAGTCCTCTCGGGTCACCAGCGTCACGGCGAAGCCAGACCGCCTGCAACGGCCCCCGGTCAGCAGAGCGCTCAGGGTTAGCATGGAGGGCGTTAGCGTGTCCAGTGGTTGCGTTTCAAGGGTTAGCTGGATATGTGTTAGCATCTGTCAGTGCGTGGCGTGTTAGCTTGTGACGTTTCTAGTGTTAGCGTGTCCAGTGTTAGCATGTGACGTGTCCAGTGTTAGCGTGTCCAGTGTTAGCGTGTCCAGTGTTAGCGTGTGACATGCCCAGTGTTAGCGTGTCCAGTGTTAGCGTGTCCAGTTTTAGCTTGTGACGTGTCCAGTGTTAGCGTGTGACAGTGACTGACCCTGTCCGGTGTTAGCGTGTCAGCTTGTGACGTGTCCAGTGTTAGCGTGTCCAGTGTTAGCTGGTGACCAGTGTCCACTGTTTGCGTGTGGCGGTGACTGACCCTGCGCGCCCGGTGCGGCCCACGCGGTGGACGTACTCCTCGATGTTGCGCGGGAAGTCGTAGTTGAAGATGTGCGTGATGTCGATGACGTCCAGGCCGCGCGAGGCCAGGTCGGTGGCCACCAGGATGCGCACGCGACTCTCCTTAAAGTCCCGCAGCGCCTCCTCACGGTCGCACTGCTCCCGGTCGCCGTGGAGACTCTGGACGGCCAGACCCTGCAGACACAGGTCGCTGGAGAGGTCATCCGCCCTGAGGGACACACACACACACACACACACACACTGAGGATGGCCTGGTTCTTAGCATGCAATAATACATGGTCATTAGTGTCTTTGGCTCACATGATTTTCTTTCCGACGAAGATGAGGACCTTGTCGTTGGGCTCCATGTTTCTGATGAAGTCGAAGACGTACGCCTTCTTGTCCTCCTCCGTCACGAACAGAACCGACTGGTGCACTGAGGCCACCGCCTGGGGACAACCAGCCGCTACAGACTATCATGCTACTACTGGCAACACAACCTGCTGCTTACAACTAGCGTGCTACTAACAACACAACCTGCTGCTACCGACTAGCATGCTACTAGCAACAGTACCTGCTGCTACCGACTAGCATGCTACTAGCAACACTAGCTGCTTCTCAAAACTAGCATCCTGATGCTAGAAACTAGCATGCTACTGTCATGCTGTTAGCAACCTTCTACTAGAAGCTAGCATGCTACTAGCAACCAGAAATACAACAAGCTAATAACAACCAGCCTGCTTTTAGCAACTAGCATGCTACTAGCATCCAGACACCCAACCTGCTGCTATAGATAAGCTTCATAACGTGCTTCTAGCCAAGGGCAGGTAGAGGAGCTCACCGCCAGGTCCAGCGTGCCCACGTACACCATCATGGGGTTCTTCAGGTACGACTTGGCGAGCCGCCGCACCCCGGGGGGCCAGGTTGCGCTGGGGGGGGGGGGGGGGGACAGCGTTAGTCACGCAGCGGCTCCCCTCATCACAGTGTGAGGGCGGGTACAGCTCACCTGGTCATCACCGTCTGGCGGTCCGGACGGACGTCCAGCAGGATCTTCAGGATCTGAGGCTCGAAGCCCATGTCCAGCATCCGGTCCGCCTCGTCCAGGACCTTCAGAGTAAAAGCCCCGAGTCAGACGGCTCACACGACACAGTGCTGGCACAACGGTGACACGTGAGCTAGGGCTGGGCGATATGGCCTAAAATAAAAATCCCAGATTTTTTCATAAAAAATCCGATTTCCGATTTATATCGATTTACATAAAAAAGCATTATGGCAGGCCCTGCCATTGTAAACAGTGTAACCTGTAACATAACATAAAATGTAAAATATATAAAATATAAAATAAAATATTTCTGTAAACATAAAATATTTCTAATGATAAGAGGACTTCTGATAAAGTGCCAACATAACATTCAAACTTTCAACACTGGTCATAAATATACAGTGTTTTGCAAACGGTAATAATTACCTTAAGAAAGGGAATAGTAGAAGAAGAATGAGGAAAAACACACGCACGCAGCTCTTTCCTTCACTTGTCTGTATTGAATGAGGAAGAGGAGTGCGATCCCCCTACTGGAGCCCCGATGCATTACCAAAAGATCGACGAATTACCAACAGATCGACGAATTATTAAACCACACAGATATATTTCAAATTAATTATGTTTACCTCAAAATAGATTATACATACATGAATAAATGGTGGTATACAACTTGTCAAACTCGCTACCATGTTTGTGTATCACTTTGGTAAATGCGCGCTCTGTGCGGGGGGAGGGCTGAGCCCATTCCAAACTACGGGAGCTGAGAGGGAAGCGTTTGCGGATGTTGAAGAGAAAACCGATTTTCATTTGAACAAGTCGACGTGAGCTACACACTCGAATTAATCGATAAAATCGGTTTATCGCCCAGCCCTAACGTGAGCCCAGAGTCAGACCAGAGCAGCCAGACATAGCCGCCCCGACCGACAGCCGAGAACTGCTCCTTGACCCAGACACCTGTCATCGAATCTAGACTCATAACATAGATGACCCGCTTTAGATTTAAACCGGTGACTCAGTGAGCATACCTGAATAGTGAGAGTGGCCACGAAAAAACAATCCTAGGCACTAAAAAGGTGGATTATCAGATCCTGCTTGGGGTCAGTTCCCCTTGCTGAGTACATCCTGACCCCCTGCTGGCCGCTCAGTCCCACATTCATGGGGAGAACACCGTTCAGCCGGAGCGTCCAAATGCATCTACTGTTGGCCATTTCTATCTGATCCTCTTCCTCTTCACTTTTCAAGCCAAGAATACCCCGCCGATATGATGCAGTCTTAAGTTTGCAGTTCTTTTGCCATCTTGTTTTTAAGACTCGATAAAATCGATTGACGAATAGAGCTTGCGTGTACAGCCCTACATCCGTCAAGAACCCACAACCCACAATCAATCGACTCATCGAGTCTTGAAAACAAGATGGCGTAGACGGGTAAACTACTGAAGGTGTTATGTGTGCATAAAATGTAATTTTCAATAAACCATCTGTACTTTCAAAGTTATCAATGCCTCGTTTTATTTGTCAAGACCCTCATTATACTACAGAGAAGTGTCGGGCTACCTCTAGCCTTGTATTTGGTTTAAAAGAGCAATTTATTTTTTACCATGAGAGATGCCCTTAGCATCATGCATAGCATTTTGGTAGTATCGTCTAAAAACAGCCAACGTTGTATAGGCGTCGTATAGGCGTTTTTTTGCTCCCCAGCGAACGTTAGAACTCGTTATCATACTAAACATATCCCAGATCCATTTGTCACCGATTTCCTCTTTAAGGGGACATTTATCAAACCCCACCCTGAAAGATGTCCCGGTGCCTGTTGGTTCTTATAGGAACCTCAGCCGCCGCATGAGTTGGATCACCGTCCCGTTAGGAACCCCGCGGTCCTCCGATAGCCTGCAGGCTGTAGACCCCACCTACACATCGCTCTCATCGGCCTGGTCTACGGGGCTAGGACCCCCGGCTGTAGAGCCCCGGCTCCAGGCCCCGCCCACATCTCACCACGTAGGTGATGGATTTGAGGTCGATGAGCTCGTTCATCTGCAGGTCGTTGAGCCGTCCGGGCGTGGCTATCACGATGTCCACGCCGGCCTGCACCTTCTTGATCTGGGCCCTCCGGTCCCCGCCCCCGTAGATACACACGCTGACAGACGGACGGAAGGACACTCTTCAGAGGGCTGATACTGTTTAGGGTTCAATTAAATGCAATGTGTTTGGTACTTTATACATCTTCAGCTTTAGGGATCTGACTGACCCATGAGAGGACCCATGCTGTGTGTGACCCCAGCTCTGTGTGACCCCAGCCCGGGGTGACCCCAGATGTACCTCTTGAAGCCCTTGTAGCTGTACTTGCTGCATTCGGACTCTATCTGCAGAGCCAGCTCTCTGGTGGGGCTCAGCACCAGCATCGCCGGACCCACACGGTCCGCCCTGGAGCTGAGGAGACAGCACACAGCTAGAGGACACGGGACACCGGAACGGTAGTCAGGTAGAGGACAGGTGTCCAGAGACAGGTAGAGGACTGTGAGACAAGTGGTGAAACTTACACAGGCTGTCCGTCCATGTGGATGAAGCCGGGCAGCAGGTAGGCTAGGGTCTTCCCTGTACCAGTCTGGGCGATCCCAATCAGGTCCTCACCACTTAACAGGACTGGCCATGCCTGAGACTACACACACACACAAGTTGGGGGCGGGTCCTTCCTGTCAAGGGTGGGCTAGAGCTATCTGAATGGGGGTGGGGTTCGGGTTTAGCCCTACCTGTATGGGGGTGGGGTTAGCCCTACCTGTATGGGAGTGGGGTTAGCCCTACCTGTATGGGGTCGGGGTTTGCCCTACCTGTATGGGGGTGGGGTTTGCCCTACCTGTATGGGGTCGGGGTTTGCCCTACCTGTATGGGGTCGGGGTTTGCCCTACCTGTATGGGGGTGGGGTTTGCCCTACCTGTATGGGGGTGGGGTTTGCCCTACCTGTATGGGGTCGGGGTTTGCCCTACCTGTATGGGGTCGGGGTTTGCCCTACCTGTATGGGGGTGGGGTTTGCCCTACCTGTATGGGGGTGGGGTTTGTCCTACCTGTATGGGGTTGGAGGTGGAGGTAGCCCTACCTGTATGGGGGTGGGCTTGGTAAAGCCCACTCTCTCAATGTTGTCCATGATTCCCGGGTAGGGCTGGAAGGCCTCCAGGAAGGTTCGGCAGGGGTTGGGGAACGGACGCTTCCCTTCCTCCTTCAGGTCATCCACGAAGATGTTATTATTCTCCTTCCTGTAGGGAACAGGAAGAAGGTCAGATGTCGGGAACAGGAAGGAGGTCAGCGCGTCGGGTACAGGAAGGAGGTCAGCGCGTCGGGAACAGGAAGGAGGTCAGCGCGTCGGGAACAGGAAGGAGGTCAGCGCGTCGGGTACAGGAAGGAGGTCAGCGCGTCGGGTACAGGAAGGAGGTCAGCGCGTCGGGAACAGGAAGGAGGTCAGCGCGTCGGGAACAGGAAGGAGGACAGCGCGTCGGAACAGGAAGGAGGTCAGCGCGTCGGGAACAGGAAGGAGGACAGACGTCGGGAACAGGAAGGAGGACAGACGTCGGGAGAAGGAAGGAGGTCAGACTTCGGGAGAAGGAAGGAGGTCAGACGTCGGGAGGAGGTTAGCCGGCGGCGGCGTTGGGAACAGCCATGATCAGCTCACCTCCAGTCCACGACCTCGGCCTCAGTGAGGGTGGAGACGCTGTCGGCCTCCAGGTAGAAAGCCTTCTTAATGGGAGGCAGGTCTGGGGTCACAGAAACAGGCTCCAGGTCAGATGTTAGACATGGTATAACACAAACTCCTAATGTAGTAATATGTAAGATGACCTTATTTAGTAATATTACTGAATCTAGTGATACGTAACCCAATCTGGTACCATGACTAATCTAGTATTATGACTTTATCTAGTAACATGACCTAATCTAGCGATATGCAACATAACCTAATCTAGTAACATGACTTTATCTAGCAACATTAAATAATCTAGCAATATGTAACATAGCCTCATCTAGTTTCATGACCTAATCTAGTTACATGACCTAATCTAGTGATATGCAACATGACCCAATCTAGTAACATGACCTAATCTAGCAACATTAAATAATCTAGTAATATGTAACATGCCCTAATCTAGTATCACAGGGATTAAAGTGAAAAAAAATCTTCTGACTGAAATTGTATTCGCGCTACAGCCAAGTCACGTGCAGTGTGTGAAACATGTTCCAGGTTAGGTTACTTGACACCTGCTTAAGAAATACAAATGTATAAGACGTCAGCACCAAATGCAGCCATCACGTTTAAATGCTCGACCAATACTGTTTTACAGGAGGAGGATTTTAAACAGCTGTTCTTTTGCATCTATTGCAATTTTTTTGTTGTCTTTTCAATTAGACTAAGATTTTTTTTTTGCAAAGCTTGTCTCATATTTTTTTGCACCATGAACCGTAAGGCTTGCCATCGTTCCCCGTTTCCGTCAGCCATGCCCATCTCCATTTATTTTTTTGTGTTTTATCAATATCCGATACATCGGAGCCGTCAATCATTATAAGGGAGTTCATACTAGCTTAACTTTCGCTCTGACACTCAACACTAACACAACAAAGAGACGTAAGATGTGGCGCGAAAATGGTGTGTATATATATACATTTGTATATAATATATTTAATATATATTTAATATATAATCGGGATGTACATTAAAATGCTTGTGTTTTCAGTCAATTTTAACGGTAGACCTTTTAAATACTCACTATATAATTTGACAATTTTACCGGCGTTGACGTATGACGACATAATACACGCGTGTATTATGTCCATGTTCGAAACTGCACACTACCGTACTGCCGACTACATACTGCGCAGTATGTACTGTATACTGCATACTGAATGTGGGATTCAGTATGCAGTATACACTACATACTGCGCAGTATGTACTGTATACTGCATACTGAATGTGGGATTCAGTATGCAGTATACAGCAGACCGACTGCACCGCAGTATACAGTATGCAAGTTTCCCAGAATGCATTTCGCGGCAGCGGTAGCGGTAAAGCTGCTAAAAGCTGTTTTAATTCTCGCTTCAGTGCTGTTAATACATCACTTTCTTAAGTTTTAATATTTTTTTATGCGAGAAAGTACCTATTTAGATCCTTAATATGCGATTAGTTTATCCAAATGACGCCTGTTTGTAAATTTGTCCCGACGTTATCGGAGATGTGAAGTGGCCTCTGTGAACTCCAAATGACGGAAATCCGTCGTAGCGACGGAGAACTTTAATCCATGAGTATCATGACCTAATATAGTAACATTACCTAATCTAGTGATATGCAACATGACCTAATCTAGTTATGTGTAACATGACCTAATCTAGTAATATGTAGAATGACCTAATCTAGTAATATTAAAAAAATATAGTAACAAGAGCTAAACTAGTAATATGTAACATGGCCTAATCTAGTGATATGCAACATGACCTAATCTATTGATATGTAACACAGCCTACCCTAGTTATATGTTACATAACCTAACTAGAGATGCACCGAAATGAAAATTTGTGGCCGAAACCGAAAAATAATTAATCGCTTGGCCGAATACCGAAACCGAAAATGACGGTTCCGTTTAAAGTTGTCAAAACACTATTTTTAAATATTGCTTAAATCTACTGCTTACAATAAATGTTTAGACATGTTTTTCAAGGAAAAATGTTTATTTGAAATCTTAAAATGTTGGAGAACTGATATCAGTTTCATTAATGCACTTCAATTCATTCTGTTTTTACACACACACACACACACACACACACACACACACACACACACACACACACACACACACACACACACACACACACACACACACACACACACACACACACACACACACACACACACACACACACACACACACACACACACACTCCCCCCCGAGCGACCGGCGCAGTCCCCCCACGTCCCAGCGCTCTATTCAAGGTAACCTAACAGCTCCAAAAGGTGTCTTTAACGGGGGGGGGGGGGAGGGGTTTAACGAGCGCATCACAGGCAGAGGCTAAATTCTTTGTATTTTAACGACGTCGACTCATTACGTCGGTGACTGTGAGCGGGAATAACCAATGACTCCCTACTATTAACTACCGCATGTAGACGTGTGCACGGACGCAGGCCCGCACTAGGCCTGATCTAATAACGCGTCGGGCTGATCCGATTTGCTGTTGGCCTGAACTCAGCACTGCAGTGTAAGCAAAAGGTCTGGAGGTCCCGCGGAAACACACCGCGGCGGCTGCTCCCTCTGCTGACAGGTTGAGCCAGCGCTCATTCACTAGTTTACGAACGTTAGATTAAACATTCCCGCGGTTCATGGCGAGGTAAACAAAACAACTCACAACCTATAAAAAGCTAGAGGGGGTGGCGTAATTGTTACATTTTACTATTTTGAGATCGTATAGGTGGCCTGTGCTCCTTGCTTGTGTAATCAGTAGGGATCGACCGATACCGTTTTTTTAGGGCCGATACCGATACCGATATTTTTTCATCAGCCTTAGCCGATACGGACTTTCTTGAGCCGTTTTTTTTTTTTTTTTTTTCTTTTTTTTTTTAAAGAAACATTTATTGAACTTCAATATAAAAAACAATATTTAACAAATAGTAAAAACAGGTGAAGTAGAACAAGTAAGAACAAGTAGATGAACAATATTTAACAAATAGTAAAAACAGGTGAGGTAGAACAAGTAAGAACAAGTAGATGAACAATATTTAACAAATATTAAAAACAGGTGAGGTAGAACAAGTAAAAAAAAAATAAAAAAAAACGGCGAAAATCAGCCGCGTATCGGCCGATACGATACACGTAAAAAACGCGAATATCGGCCGATAATATCGGCCGACCGATATATCGGTCGATCCCTAGTAATCAGACAAGATTGTATAATTTTGCGTCACCACCACTTTCGGCCTCCGATTCGGCCACTCATTTGGCTTTCGGCCGAAAGCCGAATGTGTCTTTTTTTGCGTTTTCGGCCGAATTTTTTCGGTTGCCGAATTTTCGGTGCACCTCTAAACCTAACCTATTAATATACGCATCAGGACCAGCACACTGTAGCCGTCCCCAGAGTGGATGCGCTCACCTTTCCACTTCATCTCCTCATACATCTCCCGGTTCTCCCTGATGTTGGTCCAGTCGATGGCCTCCCGGGCCGGAGCAGCAAGGGCGGAGGACTGGAGCTGGGCGTCCGTCCAGGAACTGCCCTTTCTCGTCTCTCCTCCTCCTCCTCCAGCGAAGCCTCCTCCACCACCGAATCCGCCTCCTTCTCCTCCACCGAAGCCACCTCCTCCTCCTCCACCGAATCCTCCTCCACCGAAGCCACCTCCTCCTCCTCCTCCTCCTCCACCGAATCCTCCTCCTCCTCCTCCACCACCACCGAAGCCTCCTCCACCACCGAAGCCTCCTCCTCCTCCGAAGCCTCCTCCTCCTCCTCCTCCTCTGCCAAAGCCTCCTCTTCCTCTGCCACGACCTCCAGCAGGAAACAGGAAACAGAACCAACCACAATGATGGATATGAGGTGACAGCAGGGCGGGGAGGTTGGCTCCAGTAGCTACCGACCTCGTTAAGTCCACACACAACTGTCAGATGTTATTAAAAAAAATAATAATAATGTAAATAAAAACTTCCGGAATTGAAATGTATCAAGCTTAGGGCTTGGCGATATGGGCCAAAATGAATATCTCAATATTTTTTTACTATATCTCGATACACGATATATATCTCGATATATTTTGAATCTCCTCTAGAGCACAACATAAATGCTCGATTCAACCATGTCTGGCATAATGTTACGTCAGTATTAATTCTAGTATTCCTGAAACATAAGTCTGCATGTAGATTACATGAAACATATTGTTTAAACTCATTAGTGCTTTCTATTGGAACAATTTACAACTTGCACATAAGAAAAGGAAAATCACAGCAAGTTAGATTTACCAACACAGCATTTATTCAAACCGTTAATTATTTATTAACGGTTTGAATAATAATAATTATATATATTTTATATATATATATATATATATATATATATACTGCCAGGCGACGGATCCAGTGCTATTCTTTTTCTAAACCAAATCCTCAGTTTCCAGCCTTTTTTCTCTCTCTCGCTGTTCTCACTCATCGGTCGGAGGTACACACCTACAGCAGCGCGCCTTCCAGACTACTTCACACTAGGGATGGGCGATATGGCCTAAAATCCATATTGCGATATACATGCAACCTATTGCGATAACGATATATATCACGATATATAAATCATAATAGAACCATTTCAGAACAGGTTACATAGACTCTAAGGAAAGCTAAACTGCTAAATGTATGTCGTTTTGAGAACATTTATTGTGCAAAACTAATCATACAACATAATGTTGTAGCTGCAGAGACTTTAAAAAAGAAAAAAATCTTCTGTGTAATGACGTATACTTCTCTTAATGAAATAAAAATTGGTGGTGTCTTGTTAATAAAGAAACGGATACTGTGAATTAGGGAAATACGTCCAGTATTAGGCATGGCTATTTTAAATAAAGAAAAATCTTCCAAGTGTGTGCACAGATACTTGCTATTAAAACATAAAACAATAAGTGGAAAATGAACGCATATAATTTTGAAATTAACATGAAATGAGAGCAATCACCAGCTCCTCCGTTTCGCTTTCAGCCATATTTACTTAGATGACGATGATGCGTTGAAGCCGGTTGGAGCTCATGGCTCTTTAAATTCCGCGGGTCGCGGACGATGCGTTGCAGCCGGTTGCAGCTCGTGGCTCTTTAAATTCCGCGTGTCGCGGACGATGCGTTGCAGCCGGTTGCAGCTCGTGGCTCTTTAAATTTCGCGTGTCGTGGATGATGCGATGCAGCTGGATGCAGCTGGTTGCAGCTCGTGGCTCTTTTTAAAATTTGCGGGTCGCGGACGATGCGTTGCAGACGGTTGCAGCTCGTGGCTCTTTATATTTCGCGAGTCATGGATAGATCGCGTCAAACATACATTATCGCGATAGAGCAATATAACTAAAATCTCTATCGTACTACGTAGGCCATTTTTTATCGTTTATATCGTATATCGTTTATATCGCGCATTCCTACTTCACACACGCGCGTCCATGAGAATGACGCAGACTCGCAACGGGCAGGGGAGTGAGTGTGTTTAATGCATGAGTCCGTGAGGCAGAGAGCCACAGGAAAGAGCGAGAGAAGGGAACACTGTGCGTTCACACCAAATGCGATATTTGTCGCCCGTTCGCGCTGTCGCCGAAGATGTCGCGGAAAACATCAATGGCGAGGGAGCAAAGCGACCGAGCGGTCCGCGGTGCGGAGCTTTTGAAAATTTGAGGTAGAAATGGATCATTCTGAGGCTTGTGAAGGACCAGTATGTTGACTCGTATAGTAAGGCCAAATTACTCAAAATGGCTAAGTTACCATAGATGCAGAACATTACATACAGTAATGTATATAGAAAAAAAAACACGTACTTCGGGAACCTGCTGGAAGAACACTTTATCTTTATTATTTAAATTAGTATTTTTCTATTCCTCAGCCCCCCCGCCCACCAAACGCTATATTTTCTTTCTTCTCAGACACTCTCAGATTCACTGAACTGATAAATTTGGTTCGGGAGAAGAGATAAAAGCCCGCCTACACTGTAAACTGATTGGTTGACCTACCGATCCAGGCCAATCAGGAGGCGCCTGAGGCTCACGTGCACACTGCCCAGAGCATGTGAGCGGAGCGGAGCGCCGCGCAATTCCCGCTCCCCGCTCCCCGCTCAGGAGGATGTCCGCTCATTCGCTCTGCCGCTCAACGTTGTGCCAGGGCGCTCCGCTCAAAACCGCTCCGCGTTCATCTTAAATTTCCTGCCGCTCCGGCGAAATCGCTCCACGCTCCGCTCAAATTCAAAATTATATGACCTATCACCTTGCTTTTCGAAGTACTTCCCAAACTCCATCTTGCTACTCTCGCGGGCACACGAGCCAGTGTTGCAGGGGGGGGGGGGGTAGGAAGGGTCTCACGTGACGCGTTTTATCCAATCAGGTTGCTTGGATGCTCCCATTGAAACCCATTCTATTCTACGTGAACCACCTACATGTAAGCCGCTAGAAGCAGTTAAAATCGGAGCGGACTGGAGCGGAGTGAAATCCCCGCTCCGGCCTTTGAATTTAAAACCGCTCTGCGCTCCAACCCGCTCCAACCTATTTCTTCCGCTCCACGCTCCGCTCCACGCTCCGCTCCACGCTCCGCGCTCCGCTCCACGCTCCGCTCTCCGCTCCACGCTCCGCTCCGCGCTCCGCTCCACGCTCCGCGCTCCGCTCCACGCTCCGCGCTCCGCTCCACGCTCCGCGCTCCGCTCCACGCTCCGCGCTCCGCTCCACGCTCCGCGCTCCGCTCCACGCTCCGCGCTCCGCTCCACGCTCCGCGCTCCGCTCCACGCTCCGCGCTCCGCTCCACGCTCCGCGCTCCGCTCCACGCTCCGCGCTCCGCTCCACGCTCCGCGCTCCGCTCCACGCTCCGCGCTCCGCTCCGCGCTCCGCGCTCCGCTCCACGCTCCGCGCTCCGCTCCGCGCTCCGCGCTCCGCTCCACGCTCCGCTCCACGCTCCGCTCACATGCTGTCACTGCCTCATGCACAGTTTCTAGATCCCTCTCTGTTGTGCTGCGCGCTCGCTACACAGATGCGAACGCGGTTAGGAGCACGTCTGTCTCCTGTGCGCGGTCTTGCTCGCTCGCTCTCCATTCCGGGAGATTTTAAGTAATTTAAAATTTTCGACATGGAGGCGCTGGGTTGAAACAAGGAGGGGCAGCGCCCCTCTTTCCCGGTTTAGATTAACCCCTGATATTATAGATACAATTCTATTATATACTATTATATATAGAGCTCCGGGAGTCGCAAACGGCAAAATTCACTTTCTCCTCCATGCTGCAGTTCACCCCGGACTGCACTGCACTGAGTTTGACGTTTGAACGCTGATTGGCTGTTACGTAACACATGTCACTCAGGCCTAAAGAAATATATATTTGGTTCCTGTTGGTTGTCAGTTGAGGTCATGGGTAGGTAGGGAATTTAATTTATATTTTACAGAATGAAGAGGTGCTTTTTTTTTTTTAAAGCTCATAAAATAATTTGGGTCGCACATAAATTGACAGGGTCGGTCGGAAACAGGAACCAAACCAAAAAAAATGTTAGGCCTCAGTGGCCACGCTGTTGAACGCTGATTGGCCGTCATCATGCGAAATTCGCGTCAAAGATGAAATATTTCAACTCGAGCGAATTTGTCGCGCCTCAAATCCTTGTGAACGTGCTCGCCTGTGCACGGCAAAAGTGTGGCGCGACAAATCATCGCCGGTTTTCTCTCGCGAAAAATTCGCCCGATACGCGTCTACGTTCACTTTGTATGGGATCTTGTCGCCCCGTCGCGTTTGGTGTGAACGCATAACGAGTATGCCCGCAGCGGTAAAAAGTAACGTGCCAACTTGTATTCGATGTTCGCGACAGGGGCATTTTATACATCCCCTGGAGAACATCTCGCGATATATCGCATATATTAAATTATCGCCCAGCCCTAATCGAGCTACATGAATGTACTTTAGACCCCTGGGGGGCAGAAAAGATACTTCCCCACTTGGTTTAACAAATTCAACAATATATTTTGGCCCGAGGCATTCTGGGACCGTCCGTTTGGCAAACACTAGATGGACACGAAGCACTGAATGACGTCTAATGTCTTTCGACCACCTGCTGTTCTAGGACATTGGGATCACACAGAAGAGCTGGTGGTCAGGACGGAACAAAGATACGATCGCCATTCCGCACTACAAAGACTGTCGTTGGCGTACTGCGTTCTACATTATATACCAATGAACCGTTTTTAACTGTCTGGTTGCCTCACCACGGAGGCCGCAGTGGTCTTCCTGCACCAGCTCCTGGATCAGCTGGCGGGCCTTCTGCTGGTCGTCCGGAGCTCCGTGGATCACCACCGTGCCCTCGTAGTCGCCCTTCTGGATCTGCAGCACAACAACAGGTTTGTAATGTAGCGTGTGGACCAGGGCTCTAGCTGCCTGTGGACCAGGGGTCTAGCTGCCTGTGGACCAGGGCTCTAGCTGCCTGTGGACCAGGGCTCTAGCTGCCTGTGGACCAGGGGTCTCATTTATAACTGTTGCGTACGCACAAAACTGGGCTGAAATTGGCGTACGTGACTTTCCACGCCAAGGTTGTGATCTATAAAAAAAAAAAAACTTGACGGGAGAATGTGTGCAGCCCTAGGCAAACTCTGACCCATGTGTACGCATGGTTTGGAGGAAAAGGAGAATAGGCGACACAGATGGTGTGGTGGTGAACTGAAGTCAGACAGAAGAATTGTAGAGTGAGAAGAACGATTATGTTTTATCATCGCCCTTCATAAATTTAATTTCAACCCGTATCATGCGTTAAATCTATGTAATCAGAATAATTTAAGTCAACTGCGTTATTTCTCATTTATAACTCCAGAAACATCTCCTTAGAATAGAAATAAAAAGAAAGTCTCTATAATTAATCCCGTCACTCCATACTGTCCACTGACGGCGCGACTAAATGGAATAAAGCATCTGTCCAACACGTCTCAATAACATAATATTTTTATGTGACACTGTAAACACATAATCAAAATGTCAATTAAATCCCAAGTGTGGAAAACCAAGCCACACTCATTACAATCGTTGTCCGTTACTCTTGATGCTTTTCATGACAAATCAGGCATTAAAAAGGGGTTATGGTCAAGAACATTTTACGTGGGTGATTACAAACTGATTATCCAAGGTGTTCTCGGTCAGTCTTATTACCGTAACCCTATAAATACAGACGTGAGCGCCGTGGTAATGCTGCACCATATGGCACTTCTGGCGGACCATGCAAATGGCAGGATTCGGAGGGAGAGGGTCTTTAGGGACCATAACGATTTATTGGTACATAAAAATATGTACAGGGTATCTGCAGGTTTCAGCAAGTCAAATTTAAGACTTTTTAAGACCTTTTTAATACCACCTTGAATGAAATTTAAGACCTTAAACCCGCGATGGTGAGGGGGATCCCGCTGTATTACAACCCAAGCATAGCATGTGTGTCACTCAATGAGACTCATTCAAGTTTACTTTCCGTCTGTTTATTGAACATAAAGTGATACTCCAGGGCTCCAGACTAACTTTTTCCTTGGGTGCACTGGTGCGCCTAAATTTTTAATTTGGGTACACCAGCACGTATTTATGGTGCACCCAAGTTGTGAGTTGTTGAGAGGGGGGGTGACAGCGTCTGGGCCCCCGGGCAGCTGCACCGGTTGCACCGTCGATATTTACGCCACTGATTAATAATATTTTCACCATTAAATAAATGCCTTCTGTAAGACCTCGGGGGTATACCACGAACCTCGTTGAACATACCCAGGCTTTCTTGGGAAAACCTGGCTCGACAGAGCCGCAACTCGCAATCACAGTTAAATGGTACCACGACGCTCACTTTAGATTCAATTAGTTGAACCAGGTATTCCGCTTTAGGTTCAATGCGCGTTCACATAAAAGGGGCGTTTCTCGTGTCATTTGACTCACCCTTATGCAAAATAAATCGCGCAAGAGCGGTGTATTTCATCCAAGGCGAGCAATGTATTATTATGAACTCCTACGAGGAATTCAAAGTTCAAATCACAGCCAAGGGGAACACGGTTGCCCATAATATGGCTAGGGTGGCGTGCTGGCAAAAATAGCCGACCGTGTTAATTCGTAAGTGAAAAGATTCTGCATATTGTCTAAAAAATATTATGCATCATCATCCCTTTTACCCCCATATATGTGGGGCCCCATGAATTGCAATGCCTAAGTACCGGGAATGCACAATCTCCGACCCAATATCGGACGTGCACGTCAAGTTGCTTGCTTTTAGTGGCGTGGTTCAACGTCTCAAATATCAAAACAAAATCAGCCTTGTTGACGCTGCAGATTAGCTCGTTTCGGATGAAAGGCGCTAGTCCGAAGCGAGTTATATACGCCGTTTTGTCCCTTCCAGCAGTAAAGGTGCTCGCGATTTGAGAGTCAGGGAACATCAAACCGAAGAGATCTCCTATCCCCTCATTCGAGTTGTAGGACTGGTGCTTGACCACTGTGTTTAGAATCCACAACACCTCCGCTTTCAGTGTTGGTGTCGCACCAAATGCTACCCTCAGGTCAGTGCTAGCAGCGCTGCGGCGGTGGCGCCGGGGCAGAGATGCAAAACGTAGAAATGGCTGGGGTCTGTGTGTGGCTCCTGGCAGAGGTTTTATGTTTTTGGCACTGCATATGGCTGACGACAGCCTTAATCCCCATGGTGCCGAGCTTGAATGTAGGCTACTTTTGCACGGAATGCATCTGGCCTGTTCTGGGTTGGCAACGGACGCTAGCCAACCTCGGAAACGGATGTCTTCCAGCCAACTGACGTTGAACTTGCATTTACCCATTGTTGCAGACTAGCTAGCAAGCGCGCAGACACCCGTTTATATATGCAGCTAGCAAGAAAGTAGCCTCTCGTTCATCTCCTTCCCGAAAAGTCCCGCGAGAAAAATAAAAAATTAAATAACCCTGCCCCGACAAATTTAAGACCTCCGAGTTATAAATTTAAGACCAGCATATGACATTTTTGACGAATTTAAGACTTTTTAAGGCCTTAAATTTAGAAAAATTAATTTAAGGCTTTTTAAGACTTTTAAGACCTCCGCGGACACCCTGAATGTACCTTTACGTCAGACCACTTCTTTTTTAATTCTGGGTCTGTGTGCTCCGTGCTACTGACAGAGTTCACTGCTGCAGCAACATGTTGCCACTCACTCTGCTTTTTGTTGTTGGCGATCCCAATCCCGTGACCGCCGAACAAAACTACTTTTCGGGTCTCCACCTCACCCACAAGTGTCTCCACTTCAACCTCCTTGAAATTTCGCTTTTCCCAGTCCTTCCACCATTGTTTCCGACAAGACATAATACTTGCAACTGAGTCTGTTTTATATGCAGATCGCATTCATGAAGTCATTTGCATTGACCATTTATGGTTAAAAGGGGCGTGTACAGGGCGGAACGTGAAGCTGATTCAGTTGCGCACACTTGTAGGCACTCTGTGATTTATAAAGCAAAGATTGCCTACGGTGTGCGTACGCAGGGTCTTATAAGTCAGAATATTTTTTGGCGCACGCAAAACTTGGCTTTTGGGCGTACGTACACTTTTAGTAACAATCCCACGCAATTTTATAAATGAGACCCCAGGGCTCTAGCTGGCTGCCAACACACATATTACGACATCTATATACTACCAGCGGTCTAGCAGAAAGGGGCTGGTCCACCTTATTAAGCAATCTTCTGTATCTGTAAATCTTCCAGCTATGATGCGATTGCGAGTGTTAAGATACTCGAGAACCAGACCCTGGTTCTCCCTATCTGCAGGCGGTCAGACCACCTGCTGACGTAATCAACCGCTAGTTTATGGCTGCTTTTAAATTAAACGTTTTATTTGTGTTGGACATGCTGGAGCTGAGGGGTATGAGGGACCTCTGACCCCGTCAGGGTATCAGGACCAGCCCGCTAATAACCACTGGGACTTGCCTTTATCCGCGCCCCAGTACCTTCTTCCAGCTCCCGGATCTTCTCTCCTCCACGACCTGGGGGGTTAGCAGGGTTGGGGGGGTTAGCACGTTAGCTAAAGGAGCGGTTCGCTCACGTATTGGCGGGACTTGGCGGTTGGTCTTAATATCATCACACCGACACCCGGGGCTGTAAAATACTGACCTATAATCCGTCCAACATGCTGGTTTTCAACAGTGAACGTGACCGCCGTGCCGGACTCGGAGCTACCGGCCGGCCCCCCGCGGCCCCGCCGGCCGCCGTCGTCGCTCCGCCGGTCGGTCCCTCCGTCGCCGCCCCGCCACGGAGCTCCGGAGCTCACTCCGTAACTCACTTCCGAACTCACTCCGTAACTCACACCAGAGAACCCCCAACTGACGGTCTCCTTCCCGCGGTCCCCCACAGTGGCGGTGGCGATGGCCGCGCCGCTACTGTCGTACTCATTCTCCCAGTCCGACATCTTCACTGAACTTGTTCAGCACGTGTACCAAGATGTCAGCATCCGGTGACCTCTGACCTTCAGAGCCTTTAGTGAGGATAAAATACTTTACTTCGATTAATCATTTATGGATAAAATACTTTACTTCACTTAGTCATTTAACTGACAAGTTAAAGAAATAATGACAGTGGTCGTGCAAAGTATTTCATGAAAACAAGCTTTGGAATTTAATTTAGCTTATTAAAAAATATAAAAATATTCGGACAAGTTAACGGTAGTGTAGTTGTTTTAGTTTATTGATACAATAATATATTTTACAATATTTATTTTCCTATTTCGAGAACATGTGAATAAATGAAACATCTACGTCACGCTGTCACGCTCCTAACAGAACTACAGAACGTCTCCCAGAACCCAGATGGAGTCGTTCCTTAAGACAGTGGCCTGCAGGCAAACACACTCAAACATTAACCCTTTCAGTAAGAAGGCTGGTGGTTTGGCTTTTAAACACTCAATAGTAATATTCGTTCAAATATAAACGTAAAAAAATATGTTAACTTAAGTAGACCCACATCTCAGCAGTGTCACCAAATAATTAAAAACATAAGACGTTGGTAGCACATTTAAGTATACAACTGAAGTGACAAAAGTACATGATGGCAGCTTCAATCTAAGAGGTTTTAATCATAGTTTCTGCATATATCTTCTTCAAAACATTCAAGCACTTCAGCAGCAACATGGCCCCAACATTCATCTTGCCAACGCTACTTTCCCCCCTAAAGGCCCTGTGGCAGAACTGCATGCTGGGATATGGTGTTTAGTCCAGTAGATTCCGGATGATACAGGAATATCAAGGTTTAGAGCGGTTGTCACAGCCTTTCACCACATTAGAACAAGAAAACTCCTTTCATGCCGGCTTTATATTTGAAAGACTTTTTAGTGACGACACCCCCTCATTATAATTAGTGGCAAAACGGTGCAAATACAAATAAACAGCATTAAGTGTCCCGAAAGCGCGAAAGCGCCACCTGCAGGCCATCAGCAGAATAACAGTGTGCGATATGAGTAGGGTGCTACCTGTAGTAAAGGTGAGGCTGTGAGGCTGGTGCTTCCTGTAGTAAAGGTGAGGCTGTGAGGCTGGTGTTGCCTGTACTACAGGTGTGGCTGAGCAGGGTGTAACCTGTAGTACCGGTGAGGCTGAGTGGGCGGGGCCCAACTGTCATACACGTGATTGGTGGTTGATTGGTGAGTCACCCAAGCAGCTTTTGAGTACAGTACATTTACAGTAAAAAAGAGAAAAGTAGCTTCTTCTATCAGACAGGTATCATTATTTAAATGGTGAAAATGGTTGTTTCGGTTAATTGATGAGGGATATGTATGAGGGCATGGCTACCTCTCCTGTAAGCATCACAGAGGCTAACGCTAGCGGCTCCCTTGTTAGCATCCTTATGAGTTAGTATATTCCTTGTTAGCACCACAGTGGCCAAAGCTAGCATCTCTTCATCTGGCAGCCCATTTATCTATGTGTCACTTTGGCTTTGATTGGTCGATGCAGTTGTGTGCGTGTGTATCTGTGTCCCATCTCATAGGTTTGTGTGCGGGGGGTAGTTCCTCGTCCGCACCCCCCCAGCAGGACCACCAGGCAGGAAGTCCACCTCCGGGGACAGGAAGTCCACCTCCTGGGACCGGAAGGGAGATTCCTCTGTCTCCGGATCTGGCCGGCCTCTCAAGAGTTGCCCCCGGTGATCGTGGTCGCCGTGACAACCGTCACCATCAGGACCGCCATTACCATCAGTACCATGGTTACCATCAGGACCCCCAGTATCCCCCCCGGTCCCCAACCCGGCGGCCCAGCTCAGGGGCCTGGGGGCGGGGGCGGGGCCCCCCAGTGCCCGCCCCACCTCCAGGCTCAGAGGTCGGCTCCAGGCCGCCTCTCCTCTCAGACCCGCCCTACCCCGCAGAGGCACCTTCCCCTGGGAGGGGCTGGCTTCGCTCTCCCCGGGCCCCACCACCACCACCAGCGGGGGGGCGCGGCCTTCCGCCGGCCCCCGGGCCAGGGGCCCACCTGGGGGAGAGGGGGGCAGCCGGGGGGCAGTCCTCCCGACGGGGCGGGGGGGGCAGCAGTCCAGCACGGGGTAGGGGCAGTCGGGGGAGAAGAAGGGAGAGGGGGTGAGGGAGGCGGTGGAGGGGGGGTAGGAGGGGGGGGCAGAGTCAGAGGAGGTGGAGCAGCCCCCCTCCCCGTCCTCCTCCTCCCTGCCCTCAGGACTCCCTCCCTGAGGAAAGCAGGAGAAGGAGGTCTGGTAGGGGGGCTCTTCCCCCTGAGGGTCGGGCGGCTGCAGGGAGGGGCGGGGCTTGTGGAGAACATGGCGGTAGACCTCCAGCAGGGAGTCCAGCTTACACTCAATAGACGACACCTGAGAGAAGGAGACAGGCAGTTATACACCTGTCTGTCTCTCAACACCTGTCTGTCCCTTCCACCTGTCGGGCTCTCTCACCTGTCTCTCCACCTGACTCGCTCTAACTCACCTGTCTGTCTCTCTCACCTGTCTGTCTCTCCCTCCTGTCTGTCTCTCCCACCTGACTGTCAATCTCACCTGTCTCTCCACCTTGCACACCCTCCCCAGCATGCTGAGGTCGTCCATCATCTCTCCGTCAGCGATCATCTTCTCCCTCATCCTCCTCTCGGCCGAGACCTGGCCTTTACCAAGGATGTGGTCCACCCTGACACGCAAACACACACACACGCACACACACACACACACACACACACACACACACACACACACACACACACACACACACACACACACACACACATACACACACAGGTCCAGTGATTAACCTGTGAGTGGACACTGAACAAAGAGTAGTCGTTAGTTTCAGCCCCACGTCCCATGACACACGGCCCCAGGTCACATGACACACGGCCCCACATCACCTGACACATGGCCTCAGGTCACATGACACACGGCCTCAGGTCACATGACACACAGCCCCACGTCACATGACACACAGCCCCACGTCACATGACACACGGCCTCAGGTCACATGACACTGGTTCTCTACCTCCTGGTCTGGCTGGAGGGTGGAGTGGTTCTGGTTGGTCCGAACAGAGAGAACCAGGTCACATATACTCACACACAAACACACATACATAAACAAACACATACAAACTCACACACAAACATACACGCCCACACAAGCCTTCACACATGCATGCATGCTTAAGACACGCACACACAGTCAAGGTCCGGACGTGCTCGTTTGGCTGCGCCACGATGTCCAAGGACTGCAGTTGAACTTTAGCAGCGACTGCAAGGCAATCTTAGGTCCATAGGTTAAGGGTGTGAGGGTGTTAGGGGGAGCTAGGGTTTAGGGTTTAGGTTGCTTTAGGGGTTAGGGTGCTTTAGGGATAGTTAGGGATTAGGGTACGGTAGGGTTTAGGGTGCATGAGTGTTTAGGGTGCTTTGGGTTGCGTTGTGGTCCGTTCGGGTCCGTTGGGGTTTGGGTTTTAGGGTTTAGGGTTTAGGGTGCGTTGGGGTTTTACGCCTCGTTTCCACATACGTACATTCTCGTATGCGATTCAACCGTCTCCGACCGAAAGTCCATTCATTCCTATGTGATTCTCCGTAATGTCCGTTTTTCCTCCGAGACTCCTCCCCTCCGTAAAATTTCTGTCCGGTATGTCCGTAATATACGTTAAAAAAATTGAACTTTCGCCGTCGTTTTACGGAGATACCGTATGAAAGTTTTTATGTTTTTCACAAAACTTGTAGGCTAAGTACCTGGCAGGCCAAACTCCTCGGCGATCTCTTTCCAAGCCTGGTTGGTTTGTTTTTATCTCTGCATATGTCGATCCTCATGTTCCAAAGTACCGGTCTCCTATCCGCTTATCCGGGGTCGGGTCGCGGGGGGAGCAGCTCAAGCAGGGGGCTCCAGACTTCCCTTTCCCGGGCCACATTGACCAACTCTGACGGGGGGATCCCGAGGCGTTCCTAGGCCAGTGTTGAGATATAATCTCTCCACCTAGTCCTGGTTCTTCCCCGAGGTCTCCAGGGAGACGCCAGCCACCCTTCTGAGAAAACTCATCTCGGCCGCTTGTACCCGCGATCTCGTCCTTTCGGTCATCACCCAGCCCTCATGACCATAGGTGAGGATGGGAACGAAGATCGACCGGTAGATCGAGAGCTTTGCATGCGACTCAGCTCTCTTTTCGTTACAACGGTGCGGTAAAGCGAACGCAATACCGCCCCCGCTGCTCCGATTCTCCGGCCAATCTCACGCTCCATAGTACCCTCACTCGCGAACAAGACCCCGAGGCACTTGAACTCCTTCATCTTTTGTCCGTAAATAAAGTAATGCCCGTACGTAAAACACTAGCGACTCCTTCCGTAAATTTACGGAAGCACGGATACGAAAAACATACGTATGTGGAAACGAGGCGTTAGAGCCCGTTAGAGTTTAGGTTTTAGAGTACGTTAGCGTAGGGCTGGGCTATTAATCGAATTTTGATCGTAAAATTAACATGATCGAGTTTTTCAGGTTTTTATTTTTTTATTTAATGTTTTATAGAAAGGGCAGAACAGCTGGAAACATATCTGTAGATTATTTTAGTTTGGAACATTTTATTTTTTAACATTTTGTGTATTCTTTAAGAAGAAATTTCAAAGTGTTCAGTTACAAAGTTTTTTTTGGGAGAGACATGCTGAATGAATACAACATGTTTTCAAACTCAAAAATAATCGTTTGAATAACAGTGATTGCAATATTGACCAAAATAATCGTGATTATGATTTTTCCCATTATCGAGCAGCCCTACGCGTTGGGGTGTTTGGGTGCGTTGGGGATTTAGGGTGCGTTGGGGTCTGTTGGGGATTTTGGGTGCATTGGGGTACGTTAGGATGCGTTGAGGGTTTATGGTGCGTTGGGGTGCGTTAGGGTGCATTACGATGCGTTGGGGTGTGTTGGAATGTGTTGGTGTGCATTGGATGCGTTGGGCAGCTTTGGGGTGCATTAGGATGCGCTTGGGTGCGTTAGGATGCATTAGGGTGTGTTCGGGTGCGTTAGGGTGCATTAGGGTGCATTAGGGTGCATTGGGGTGCAACAGGGTGCGTTGGGGTGTGTTGGAATGCGTTGGTGTGCATTGGATGCGTTGGGCAGCTTTGGGGTGCATTAGGATGCGTTGGGGTGCTACAGGGTGCGTTGGGGTGTGTTGGAATGCGTTGGTGTGCATTAGGATGCGTTGGGCAGCTTTGGGGTGCATTAGGATGCGCTTGGGTGCGTTAGGATGCATTAAGGTGTGTTTGGGTGCGTTAGGGTGCATTAGGGTGCATGAGGCAGCGTTGGGGTGCATTAGGCAGCGTTGGGGTGCATTAGGGTGCGTTGGGGTGTGTTGGAATGCGTTGGTGTGCATTAGGATGCGTTGGGCAGCGTTGGGGTGTATTAGGATGTGCTTGGGTGCGTTGGGGTGCATTAGGGTGCATTAGGGTGCGTTGGGGTGCTTTAGGATGCATTGGGGTGCATTAGGGTGCTGGGGTGCATTGGGGTGCACGGTGGGGTTGCATTCGGCGGGTGGAGCTAACCCCTGCGTGGCGGCCTGTCTCCGGCGGGTCTGGCCGTAAGAAAAGTGATGAGAGCGAGTCTTCTTCACCGGCCGCTTAGGGGGACCCACTACCTTGTCCAGTCTGACACACACACACACAATCAGACATTTGCATACATACACACACTCACACACACACACACACACACACACACACACACACACACACACACACACACACACACACACACACACACACACACACACACACACACACACACACACACACACACACACACACACACACACTCGGCTATGAGGGATATACAGGGTGATCATACTGAAGCTGGAAAGGTCAGTAACAAAAGTAAGAACAGGGATTCGCAAAAAGTGGGCCACGCCCCCTCGCTGGCCACGCCCTCGTTGGGCTCCCCCCATCGCTGGCCACGCCCTCGTTGGCCACCCCCCCACGCTGGCCACGCCCTCGTTGGTCTGAGGGGTCACATCTGCCAAACCTCCGTCCTGAGACCAAAGCCTGTGAGTCTTGTTTCACGGCCTCATTGGTCAGATGTTGTTCATCTCTCCAACACAACATGAATACTGCCCAGTCAGTGAATACATGTTGGAATTATTGTGTTTCTGGGCCATAACTTGATGCTTCATGGGGATCCTCGGAGGAGACCAGCTGAGAACCAATCAGAATAGAGTAGAGTACCAGAACGATGCTGAGGAGGGGGGGAAGGAATGGGGTTCCAGGTACAGGGGGCCGCTTTGATTAGTTGTGACATCACAGAGTTGTGACACAAAGGGTGTGCGTGTCTGTCTGTCTGTCTGTCTGTCTGTCTGTCTGTCTGTCTGTCTGTCTGTCTGTCTGTCTGTCTGTCTGTCTGTCTGTGTGTGCGTGTGTGTGTGTGTGTGTGTGTGTGTGTGTATGTATACTTGTGAGTGTCTGTGTCTGTGTGGATGATGCTGCGTTTGAATGTGTGTGTGTGTGTGTGTGTGTGTGTGTGTGTGTGTGTGTGTGTGTGTGTGTGTGTGTGTGTGTGTGTGTGTGTGTGTGTGTGTGTATGTGTGCACGTGTGTGTGTGTGTGTGTGTTTACCGGGACTGCAGGCTCTTGATCCTACACAACATGTCCAGGTGTCCGGCCGAGTACTGCTCGATGACGTCCTTCACGTCGTACGGACGCAGGGTCTCCTTGAACTTCTTCTTAGCGACATGGAACCTCATGATCCTACACAGACACATACAAAGACACAGACACACACACAGGTACACACACACACACACACACACACACACACACACACACACACACACACACACACACACACACACACACACACACACACACACACACACACACAGGTATACCCCCCCCCCCACACACACACACACACACAAACACACATTGATAGAATGAGTGATTGTAGTTAGTAGTTAGTGCATTCCTCCACCAGAGGGGGCAGCAGACCTGTTCTGGTATTTAAAGAGAGGAGAACGAGCATAACAACAGATCAGGTGACTTAATGTATTCATAGGAAACCAGAGAACACAACCCTTCTGTGAGATACCCCCTAAACCTTCTGTCTGAAGGCCTCTCCGCTCCTTCAGAGTAAAGGTCCCTTCAGAGTGAGTAAAGTTCCCTTCAGAGTAAATAAATGTTCTTCAGAGTGAATAAAGTGTGTGAAGGCTCCTCATAGTGATGAAGGTTCCTCAGAGTGATGAAGGTTCCTTCAGAATAAATTTCCCTTCAGAGTGAATAAAGGTTCTTCAGACTAAATAAAGGTTCCTCTGAGTGTGTGAAAGCTCCTCATAGTGATGAAGGTTCATCAGAGTGCTGAAGGTTCCCCAGAGTGATGAAGGTTCATCAGAGTGCTGAAGGTTCCCCAGAGTGATGAAGGTTCATCAGAGTGATGAAGGTCCCTCAGAGTGATGAAGGTCCCTCAGAGTGATGAAGGTTCATCAGAGTGATGAAGGTTCCTCAAAGTGATGAAGGTTCATCAGAGTGATGAAGGTTCCCCAGAGTGATGAAGGTTCATCAGAGTGATGAAGGTCCCTCAGACTGATGAAGGTTCCTCAGAGTGATGAAGGTTCATCAGAGTGTGTGAAGGTTCCTCAGAGTGTGTGAAGGTTCCTCAGAGTGTGTGAATGTTCCTCATAGTGATGAAGGTTCCTCAGAGTGTGTGAAGGTTCCTCAGAGTGTGTGAAGGTTCCTCAGAGTGTGTGAATGTTCCTCAGAGTGTGTGAAGGTTCCTCAGAGTGTGATGAAAGTTCCTCAGAGTGTGTGAAGGTTCCTCAGAGTGTGTGAAGGTTCCTCAGAGTGTGTGAAGGTTCCTCAGAGTGTGTCAAGGTTCCTCAGAGTGTGTGAAGGTTCCTCAGAGTGTGTGAAGGTTCCTCAGAGTGTGTGAAGGTTCCTCAGAGTGTGTGAACCAGGCCCTAAGGTGAATGTTGACTCTGGTCCTCTGTCTGTTTCCCCTCAGCGGGGGGCGGAGCCTCCTGACAGCTGATCTGCTGGATCAACACTCTCTACAGCCGGGTTCAGAGGTCAGCACCCGACACCCTGGGAACCGGCCGGGGGCCGCAGGCCACTGGTCAGGGCAGCTAGTCAGGGGCTACTAGTCAGGGTTAATAGTCAGGGTGACTAGTCATGGGCTACTAGTCAGGTCCGCTAGTCAGGGGTTACAAGTCAGGGGATACTAGTCAGGGGCTACTAGTCAGGGCTGCTAGTCAGGGCTACTAGTCAAGGTTATTAGACAGGGCTACTAGTCAGGGCCGCTAGTCAGGGCTTCTAGTATGGTAGAAAATAACGGAGGCTTAGGGGAGCCCCCAGGGGGGCTTTGATGCCCTCCTGCGGTTTCCCCTGCGTAGGTTTCTGGGATGCCTGCTCTGGGAGTATGGACTGGTGTACTCCACCCAGGAGTTGGAGTTAACTAGTCCATTCTCCTGTTAAAGTCAGAC
>NC_082396.1:7519539-7529539 GCF_031168955.1 Gadus macrocephalus | reverse complement strand
ATATATAGTAGTATATATAATGTATATAGTATATATATTATATAGTATCTAGTACGGTCTTACGGCGGGCAGGGCGAAGAAGGAGATTCCCAGCAGAGCGAAGCATGCGGACAGCAGCCGGCCCGTCCAGGTCTGGGGGGTCTTGTCTCCGTAGCCGATGGTCGTCAGGGTGATCTGCAGGGGTCAGAGTTCAACACACAGGAGCTCAACCCACCTGGGACAGCCTTCACATCTTTACTCTATCTACGGTTCTCATCGGTTCTCGTTCGCGTCGACCTGACGGGGCGTTTGACATCGTGAACCACCTAATCCTCTCTGCGCTGTCCTGGTTCACATCCCACCTGACCAATCAGGTCACAGGGAACGGCTCCTTGTCCAATCTCTGCCCTCTCGACACTGGGGTCCCTCAGGGCTCTTTGCTGGGGCCCCTTCTGTTCTCCCTGTATATACCAGATCATTGGGCTCTGTGATCACATCGCACGGTGAACCCCCCCACACCCCTCTTACACCCTTCTTATTGTGTGTTTGTACATACTGACATTTATAAATAGTACTTAGCATGTTGCGTAGCATCTTATCCTAGCTATCTTTGTTGCATAGGGGAATGGGTTACCCTAGCGATTGTCAGTGCTTGGGGATTTGGTTCTATGTATATCTTTACTGTACCGACATACCGAGATATATTGTAGTTTCTCTTTCTTTGACAAATGTACTTATTGTAAGTCGTTTTGGATAAAAGCATCTGTTATTGTAATGCTAATATGTGTATTAGTTTGCAGCTTTGTGTGTATAATATTTGTATGTGTAGTTCTACATGGGGGGGCATTACCGTCCCCCACCACAGGGCGTCAGCGTAGGTGGAGAAGTCCTTGTTGTCCTCCTTCTCCACCTGGTACACGAGGAAGGAGGAGAAGATCAGGACCAGGAACCCAATGTACCACGCAGTCACCAGCTCCTATAAAGAATATACATATATAAACATAAACATATACCAATTTACAGGCAGTCACCAGCTCCTATATAGAAACATATATATATATATACAGGCCGTCAACAGCTCCTATAGAACACATAGACATACATATATATCTCATCTCTCATCTCATCTTTATCCGCTTATCCGGGGTCGGGTCGCGGGGGGAGCAGCTCAAGCATATATATATCAATATAAATACATAAATAAACACATATATACGATAATACAGGCCGTCACCAGATCCTATAGAGAACATGTATATAAATACATGTATATAGATACATATACATATATATATACAGGTATGTATACATACTGTATATATACAAGTATATATAAACATACAGGCTGTTACCAGATCCTACAGAGCACATATATATAAATCTATATAAATATACAGGTGCATATGGACTACAGATACCAGCAGTATCTGTGTGCGTTTGGACTACAGGTCCAAGCAGTATCAGAGTGTGTTTGGACTACGAGTCCCAGCAGTATCAGAATGTGTTTTGAATACAGGTCCCAGCAGTATCAGAGTGTGTTTGGACTATAGATCCCATTAGTATCAGTGTGTGTTTGGATTATAGATCCCAGCAATAACAGAGTGTGTTTGGACTACCGGTCCCAGCAGTATCAGTGTGTGTTTGGACTATAGATACCATAACATAATGCATTTTGGGATAAAAACGTCAGAAATGCTGGTAATAACTTCCCTATGCGACACACCACACAACTTTAAAAACTCGCGGGAGCTCCCTCCGTCTGCTTTTCTGTTCATATGGTCTCAAATAAATGCGAATATAAGACCCTCCCCTCAAAATATCAAAACGTTGCCCTAGTTGGATGGAATTACCACGTGGAATTTCCCACGTGAGAAATGACATAACTCCTTTCAAAGAGGCGTGCCCTCTCCCAAACTATGCTTGTTCAAATTACGAGAAGTGCATCTGTGTCCGACTTGACGTGGGGGGAACTTGACGTGTTTCTGACTAATTCCGGCGGATGTTTTCAAGTCTCGTGCATGCTTGCGCTGAAATGCAGACAATCTGAAACATGGCTAGTGTGTGTTGGGACTACAGATTCCAGCAGTATCAGTGTGTGGACTACATATACAAGCAGAATCAGTGTATGTTTGGACTACAGATCCCAGCAGTATCAGTGTGTGGACTACATATCCCAGCAGTATCAGTGTATGTTTGGACTACAGATCCCAGCAGTATCAGTGTGTGGACTACATATCCCAGCAGTATCAGAGTGTGTTTGGACTACAGATCCCAGCAGTATCAGAGTGTGTTTGGACTACAGATCCCAGCAGTATCAGAGTGTGTTTGGACTACAGATCCCAGCAGTATCAGAGTGTCTTTGGCTACAGATCCCAGCAGTAACAGAGTGTGTTTGGACTACAGATCCCAGGGGCCTCTACGAATTCTCTTTCTTCCATAGGAAATTTCCTTTCCTATGGAGGTGACCCGGAAATACTTGGAGGAAAGGTGGTTAGAATTCTAAAAATGCTTAGGAAAGGAGCCTCGATGCTTAGGAAAGGAGCCTTGATGCATCCTTTAACACTCCTTTAGCATAGGTTACTCCTGAGCAACCTTTACGAAAGGAAAGGAGATAGTGGTATCCCATAGTCCTTTACGGCGGCAATATTTAAAGCAACATGCCACCGACGAAGTTTACAGACTCTACGCAAAGACGCATGAGAGACGCGGTAAAGCAGAAGAAAAGAAGAGAAGAAAATAAAATTGTTAATAATGGATTCCAATTCCAGAAACATATTAGGCCTATTTGAATCGAAATGAATGAATTAATTGCTGGTTATTAAGCAAAAATATACACTGTAAGAAAATAAAACGCAGACCTCACATTTAAGCAAGACTACTGGGGCAGTTAATTTCCACATCAACATAAGTTGAGCCTCTATTTTTTCACATAATATATTAAAATATATATATTGGCCAAATATTCCCGTTGGCCAAGTCTGACCTAAGTGATTCTCACTGTTGGCGATAACCTGATTGAAATCAATACGACAAGAACGCATGGATCGAAAGACGATTGTTGTAGTCTAACCCAACTTCGGAAAACTGTAGTTCCTCGCGCAAGACGCTAGAGGTCAGCAATACTCGCCGTCGTGCGATGACGTCGGTAAGGAAAAGTGGAGTCAAATTCATTTTAAACAATGCCTATGTTCGAAAGGAAGCACTTTTTCATCTCTCCTTGAACCGATGACGTTTTTCAAAAAGGTTAAGGAAAGGAGGCATAAAGGTTAGGAGATTTGACTATTCGTAGAGGCCCCAGCAGTATCAGAGTGTGTTTGGACTACAGATCCCAGCAGTAGCAGAGTGTGTTCGGACTACAGATCCCAGCAGTATCAGAGTGTGTTTGGACTACAGATCCCAGCAGTATCAGAGTGTGTTTGGACTACAGATCCCAGCAGTACCAATGTGTGTTGGACTACAGTACAGATCCCAGCAGTATTAGTGTGTGTTGGACTGCAGACCCCCTACCTTGCTGTGGGCGTACACCACGGACCCAAGCAGCTTCCAGGTGCCCCCCCGGCGGTCCATGCGGACCATGCGGAGGATCTGCAGGAAGCGGAGGCTGCGGAGCGCCGACGTCGCAAAGATGTTACCCTGGCTACCGGCCGAAACCACGGCAACCGAGGCGATGAGCACGATGATGTCTGGGGCCATGGGTTCAATCATTCATTCATCACTCTGTAATCCAACATCGTTCATACGTTCATACATCCTATAGCAATGATACATAGCACTAAGCTATTAGCAGTAGGGCTAACAGTAGGGCTAGCCCCAGAGCTAGGATCTAGGCCAACAGTTAGGCTAGCAGTAGGGCTAACAGCTAGGCTAGCAGTAGGGCTGACAGTAGGGCTAGCCCCAGAGCTAGGATCTAGGCCAACAGTTAGGCTAGCAGTAGGGCTAACAGCTAGGCTAGCAGTAGGGCTGACAGTAGGGCTAGCCCCAGAGCTAGGATCTAGGCCAACAGTTAGGCTAGCAGTAGGGCTAACAGCTAGGCTAGCAGTAGGGCTAACAGCTAGGCTAGCAGTAGGGCTGACGTCATAGCGTACCGATGATGCAGAAGGGCTTCCTGGCGAAGCGCAGCCGGCCCGGCCCGCCGCCGGTACCGGCAGAGCAGCAGCCCGCACTCCAGATCCTCACCGTGTACTCCACCCCAAACACCACGATCATCACGAACTCCTGCAGCGACACGCCCTCACCGTTACACCACCCTCATCATGTTACACCACCCTCAACGTTACACCACCCTCATCATGCTACACCGCCCTCCTCAACATTACACAAACCCTCAATGTTACACCACCCTCATCACGTTACACCAACCTCGTCAACGTTACACCGCCCTCATCAAGCTACACCACCCTCCTCAACGTTACATCACCCTCATCACGTTACACAACCCTCAAGGTTACACCACCCTCATCACGTTACACCACCCTCATCACGTCACACAACCCTCAACGTTACACCACCCGCATCACGCTACACCGCCCTCCTCAACGTTACACCACCCTCATCACGCTACACCGCCCTCCTCAACGTTCACCGCCCTCCTCAACGTTACACCACCCTCAACGTTACACAACCCTCAACATTACACCACCCTCACGTGAAACCATCCTCAACGTTACACCACCCTCAATTTTACACCGCCCTCAACGTTACACAACCCTAACCGTTACACCACCCTCGGCACCGTTACACCACCCTTAACGTTACACCGCCCTCAACCTTACACAGCCCTCAACGTTTACACAACCCTCATCAGCATTACACCACCCTCATCAACGTTACACCTACCCTCATCAGCGTTCCACCGCCCACATCCAAGTTACACCCCCCTCAATGTTACACCGCCCACATCCAAATTACACCGCCCTCAACGTTACACCATCAGTATCCAAGTTACACCGCCCTCAACGTTACACCACCCACATTCAAGTTAGACAGCCTATATCCACGTGTGTGCGTGTGTGTGTGTGTGTGTGTGTGTGTGTGTGTGTGTGTGTGTGCCTACCAGGATCAGCAGGCAGTGTGAGGACATGTCCTGGTTCGTCGGGAAGGTGGAGAGAACGGAGAGAACGAGACAACCGAACACCAAGACGAACCTGAGGAGACACACACACCAGACACACACGCGCATGCACACACGCGCAGAAACACACAAACACACACGCACACACACACACACACACACACACACACACACACACACACACACACACACACAAGTTTGTTGGTGGGTTTTCTGTTTACATCAGATTTTCTTTGAATAAGGTAAAGAAGTGTGTGCTTGTGTGTGTACCTGTGTGGTGTGTGTGTGTGTTGTGTGTGTGTGTGTGTGTGTGTGTGTGTGTGTGTGTGTGTGTGTGTGTGTGTGTGTGTGTGCGTGATAAATGTGTGATGGATGGCGGAGGTCAGAGGTCAGAGTTTTCCGAAAAAGTATAGACTGTATAATGGTGCTAACCAATTGCATGGTATTGTGTGTCCGACATGCTCTAGTGAGAATGTGACGTCATTTCCTGGCTTGTAGCACTTATAGCGTTCCCGTTTGTCCTTTGTGGGCAGCAAACTGAACTGTTTTTTCTTTAGCAAACCAGTTCGAAAACAAACAACACAATTATACGTTTTATGCACGCACAGCAAGACATACATTGGTGACCGGAAATAAAGTAGCAATGTAATCAAGTGTGTAAGAGCATTTATGCCTGCTCTAGCAGGTCGCTAGCAATGCTAACGGAGAGCCGATGCTAAAATAGAGCTGATGCTAAGGGAGAGCTGATGCAGACCGACCGACTGACAGAGGAAACAGGGAAAGAATTTCTGATTTCCTGTTCATCGGATGTAAGACCCAGTAAGTCGGCAGGTCTCTCTCTCTCTCTCTCTCTCTCTCTCTCTCTCTCTCTCTCTCTCTCTCTCTCTCTCTCTCTCTCTCTCTCTCCTCCTCCTGGCCTCCTCTCTCTCTCTCTCTCTCTCCTCTCATCTCTCTCTCTCTCTCTCATCTCTCTCTCTCTCTCTCCTCTCTCTCTCTCTCTCTCTGGGTTATTTCAGCATCTGGAAGGACTTTATTGCTCATGAAAAAAAATATGAAATGAAATATATTAATTCTCTCCCATGCGAGAAACAGTTGTCAGTTATCTCGAGATGTGCTGTTGGGCTGGCAGGTAGCATCAGGTAGCATCAGGCTTTAGCAGGTAGCATCAGGCTTTAGCAGGAGCATCAGGCTTTAGCAGGTAGCATCAGGCATCAGATTACTAGCATGCTAAAGCTAGTGATGCTGCTAAAGCAAAACAAATGTAAGCCTTTTAAAGAAGCAGGAGCTTATCTCTGTGGTAACACAACATGTTAAGATAAAAGTAGAGGTCCCAGTCTGGACACAGACTGGGCCCTCAGGAGACAACTCCATCAGTCCCTCAACCAGTATGGATCTGGAAGTCCTTATATGGGCATGGCTAACCAGCTCCTGGCTGTGTTTACCAGGAGTTTGAACAGCTAGCGGCTATGAGCACCTCCTCCATCTGCACTTAGAGATAAACAGACGCCCATAAACTCGGCTAGGCTAGGCTAGGCTAAGCTAGGGAAGGCTAAGGTAAGGAAGGCTAGGGTAATGTGACACTTTATTAGGCTAGGCACACACACACACACACACACACACACACACACACACACACACACACACACACACACACACACACACGCGCGCGCGCGCGCAAAGTTGTCATTTAGAAGAAGACCATTTAAACCTTTAGCGGGGGGACATCTGGGAACAACTGGATGACATCAGAGAACAGCTGGATGACATCACAACAGCTGGATGACATCAGAGAACAGCCTGATGACATCAGAGAACAGCCTGATGACATCAAACAGCTGGATGATACCAGAGCACAGCTGGATGTCACCACAACAGCTGAATGACATCAGAGAACAGCATTATGATATCAAAACAGCTGGATGACATCACCACAGCTGGATGACATCAGAGAACAGCATTATGATATCAAAAACAGCTGGGTAACATCAGAGAACAGCTGGATGACATCACCACAGCTGGATGACATCAGAGAACAGCATTATGATATCAAAACAGCTGGGTAACATCAGAGAACAGCTGGATGACATCAGAGAACAGCATTATGATATCAAAACAGCTGGGTAACATCAGAGAACAGCTGGATGACATCACCACAGCTGGATGACGTCAAAACAGCTGGATGACATCAGAGAACAGCTTGATGACATCACAACAGCTGGATGGCATTGGAGAGCAGCTGGATGTCTGTTCAGCTCACACTCACACAACAGAAGGGAGGAAGTGAACCAAAGCGTCCGGTGAGGGGCGGAGCTCCTCATCTATAAACCCTCTCTGCACTCTTATTGTGGAAAAGGGCCGCGTAATGGAACATTGGTGGCTGTCGCACTGCCATTAATCTGTGTGTGTGTGTGTGTGTGTGTGTGTGTGTGTGTGTGTGTGTGTGTGTGTGTGTGTGTGTGTGTGTGTGTGTGTGTGTGTGTGTGTGTGTGTGTAAGTGTGAGTTGTCTGTTTAGTGTCGCAGTCTGAGGCAGAGCTGTCGGGAGCTGGAGCTCCTGTTACCCTCCGACACGTGCACTTGCACATAAACTAGCATGTGCACACACACACACACACACACACACACACACACACACACACACACACACACACACACAAACATACACACCCTCGCTGCAGCACTTGCATGCCTTAAGAAGTAAACATCCCCGGTCCTCGTAGCCACGGCCCCAGGATCAGCTGCTCCGACCGCTATAGATAGGACAGGTCACTGTACACCACACATCTGTCTGTCTGCAGCCTGTCTGTCTGTCTGCAGCCTGTCTGTCCCTCTGCCTGTCTGCAGCATCTGTTTGTGTGTTACCATCTTCTAGTGTGTGTGTGTGTGTGTGTGTGTGTGTGTGTGTGTGGGTGTGTGTGTGTGTGTGTGTGTGTGTGTGTGTGTGTGTGTGTGTGTGTGGTGTAGGGCTGGTCTTGGGTCAGATCCACCTCCTAATGAACTCTAGCATCAGGGACTGCTGGCTCTGACTGTCTCTGTGGACACCAGCCTCTGCTCCGATGGTCTCCTGCTCTGTTCCAGGTCCTGGTCCTGGTCCTGGTCTGATTATCGGATCTTTAAACGTTCACACTGAGGCCGGGGAGGGGTGAGACTGGCTGGGTAAGCAGTGACGCTAGTACTGAGGCTAACTTGGAGCAAGCATTTGATTAGCTAGTGGCTAGCCTGGGGTTAGCTTGGAGCTAGTCTATGGTTAGCTTGTGAATAGCCTGTGGCTAGCCTGTGGTTAGCTTGGGCTATCCTGTGGAAAGCTTGTGGCTAGCCTGGGTCATGTTTTGCTGAACCAACCTGATCGTCTTCCGACAACATTAGGTTTATTCCCGATCTTCTGAAATGTTTTTTTTTATCCGCGGTAGCGCAACATAACAAACCAGTAGCTGGCTGGAGGAGAACAATCAAACCAGTAGCTAGAAGAACAAGACAAACCAGTAGCTGGCTGGAGGAGAACACAACAAACCAGTAGCTAGCTTAAGAAGAATCGAGGAAAGCATGAATGACGTGAGGGAGGTCACAGAACATGGCCTCAAACCACTTAATATACACCTCCCCTTCAGCACCTCCTCCACACCAGCCCCTCCTGCACACCACCACCTCCTCCCCTCTGGGATATGGAGAGCAGACGTTCATATTGATGTCATTAAGATCTCATTATCCACCGGTCGTTAGCCTTGATGAGTCCGTCTGGACCGTTAGAGACAGTAGAGACACCAGTCTGCTGTCCCCACCTCCAGCCTGCTGTCACTATCGATCAGCAGGTGGTCTGTTATTGATCAGCAAAGTGGTCTGTTATTGATCAGCAGGTCTGTTATCGATCAGCAGGTTTGTTATTGATCAGCAGTTCTGTTATTGATCAGCAGGTCTGTTATGGATCAGCAGGTGGTCTGTTATTGATTAGCAGGCTGTTATTGATCAGCAGGAGGTCTGTTATTGATCAGCAAGGTGTTATATTATTCATCAGCAGGTGATCGGTCTGTTATGATCAGCAGGTCTGCTATTGATCAGGAGCTCATCTCATAGTTAATTCTGTTTAACATTTGAAGTGAAGAGACACCAACACCTCGAGGATCAGAGACGTCCGGTGGAACAAAACCCAGACTGAGTCTGGCTACTGTAACCACACACACACATGCACGCACGCACGCACGAGCACCGCACCGCACAGCATACAGCACGCACGCACGCACGCACGCACGCACGCACCACACACACACACACACACACACACACACACACACACACACACAGTCACAGACACACAAGCACGCACACACACACAAACACACACACACAACACACACACACACACACTCTCACACACACACACACACACACACACACACACACAGACACACACCACAAACACACAACACACACACACACACACACACACACACACACACTGGGCCTGGGCCAAGGGGTTCTGGACAGAAGCTCTTTATGGTCTCAGGTGTTTCCGATGGCAACGGTCTCCTTGGGGACAATAGACAGGAGGAGCAGAACCACATTCCACACCGGTTCACCGTCACACGCCGGAATCACACTCCATTACTCCGTCTGGACCATTACCCACCGACCCCGCATAACCGGGACTAGCCAGGACTACCAAGGACTAATCTGAACTAATCAGACTACCAGGACTAACCTGAACCAACCAGAACTAGCCACCTCCAACCAGAACTAATCAGGACTAACCAGGACTAACCTGAACTAACCAGAACTACCACCTCTAACCAGAACCAACAAGAACTAACCAGGACTAACCAGAACTAACCAGGACTAACCTGAACTAGCCGGAACTAACGAAGACAAAAGCTGTGTTTGAAATCGTTCCCTATTCACTCGGGGCCTGCCCATAATTCCGACGCCTCATTGTTTCCGACGTCTCAATGGTCCGAAAT
>NC_082396.1:7509539-7514539 GCF_031168955.1 Gadus macrocephalus | reverse complement strand
TACCCTAACCCAGGTTCTAACCTGTGCTCAGTTCTCCGAGGTTGGCAGCCTGGAGACGGTGTGGCAGGTCAAGTTCTACAACTACAGCAAGAGGGACCACTGCCAGTGGGGCAACAGCTTCAGCAGCATCGAGTACGAATGCAAACCCAGCGACACGTGCACCCTCATGTGGATCAACAAGGAGATGTTCCTCTGAGACCGGACCGGACCGGACCGGATCGGAACGGACCAGACCGGCCGTCTCCATGGTGATGAGGTCACACCAAAACTGTAGATGTGTTCTGAACTGTGAGGTAGAAGTACGTAAACATGTGGTTTCCGTGGTAACGAAGTGATTTCCTGCTTGTTTTTACATGTAACATATTGTTAGGTGTGTCCTGTGTGTGTTTTGTGTTTTTTATATTGTTCTTATATGTGATATCAATTGTTAGGTAGTATTTTACATTATTGATGATCTGTGTTTATAACCATGACCAGCCAACATGTTACTTTAACTTTACCAAAACATGTAGATATTATCATCTAGAGCTAAACATGAAGAACTAAACATTTAGAGATAAACATATAGAGTTCAGCATGTAGAGCTAAGCATGTAGAGCTAAACATGTAGATATTAACATCTAGAGCTAAACATCTGGAGCTAAACATCTACATGTAACATTTAGATATAATCATCTAGATATAATCATGTAGAGGTACATGATCTTTGAAACTCTGGTATTCAGGGATGTGTTGTGTTTTCTAGAAGTGTCAAAAGGTGTCAAACTACTATGGAACTGTTGGTTTATCAAAAAGTTTTTCATTGTTATAATAGTTTAGTTGGAATAATTTACATTTTAATTGTATTTTTAGATCGATTGACCTATGCAGCATTAACAACCACACATGAAATATTAACCTTTGATACGTTGTCATGTTATTCTGATGGTTCAGCTTTTGTGAATATACATACTTTTAATAAATAATTTGCAGGCCATGATGACATCAGAGCCTTTACACTTTATTTCATTTCAATAACTGACCTAAATGAGGCTTCCAGAGGTCGACTGATCTGATAGGACAAACACAATCTCTCCTGTCCATGGTATCCAGAGGTCTAAGGACTGGATCCGGTTTTGACCAGAACCTGGACCCCATCTCCTAATGATCCTAAACCAGATCTGCATTCCAGTTACACACCAGATCCAGTCCAGTTTTTATCTGCTTCTCAGTCTCAACAACTAACACACCTCATTTAGATATGCAAATGTCCAGCTCTACAGCAATGCTCGTGATTGGTCTTCTAAACCTAAAAGCGGAATAATCAAAAAGGTACGGTACTGATTGGTCGCCTCACAAACCCACCGACCAATCATGGGAGAGCGATAACACTGGCTTCATATTGAGTTGGTCTGAGTCCACTCTTCATACTGGTTCTGTTGGGACCAGCAAGACCCTCTAGACCCCCAGACTATATGACGGGGGTTAGTGATCCTCAGACCTGATGTCACTACATGACAGGGGTTAGTGATCCTCGGATGTGATGTCACTACATGATGGGGGTTAGTGATCCTCAGACGTGATGTCACTACATGACGGAGGTTAGTGATCCTCAGACGTGATGTCACTACACGATGGGGGTTAGTGATCCTCAGACGTGATGTCACTACACGATGGGGGTTAGTGATCCTCAGACGTGATGTCACTACATGATGGGGGTTAGTGATCCTCAGACGTGATGTCACTACACGATGGGGGTTAGTGATCCTCAGACGTGATGTCACTACATGGCGGGGCTGAGTGATGAAACGTTTAAAATGGTTCCCTGATTGTTCCCGATACGGAACAATAAAGCTTTCTAAAATACAACACAAGGTACTCTCATACATTGATGATCAATGCCTTAGAACATTTCAGTCAAACGCTAAATCAGAATTAGGTGTGTCACTCAAAACAAACCAATAAGAGAGCAGGAGGCACACGGGATGGAAGGCTCGTCTTCAAAGGTCTGACCAATCGTGTGCACCGTGCCTCCATGGCAACCATCAACATTAGAGTCACTTCCTTTTTGGGTGTAGGTGTGTGTGTGTGTGTGTGTGGGAATTCTAAATTCCGGAATTAACATTCTGTCGTCCTTTCAGAGACACACACCCACAAAGATCTGGTATGAATGTGTGTTTAAGTGTGTTCGTGTGGGATTGAGTGTGTGCATGTGTGCTTAAGTGTGTGTGTGTGTGTGTGTGTGTGTGTACGTGTGTGTGTGTGTTCCATGCTGCGGAGGTCCTCATTGTGTGTTTGGATGAACGGCTCCAAAGAAGTCACTGAAACACAAGAGGGAGGGTTGGTGAGTCTTAGCCTTGTGTTAGCGTGGCAATGTGTTTCAGTAGCATTGTGTTAGCATGGCAATGTGTTTCAATAGCATTATGTTAGCATGGCAATGTGTTTCAGTAGCATTGTGTTAGCATGGCAATGTGTTTCAATAGCATTATGTTAGCATGGCAATGTGTTTCAGTAGCATTGTGTTAGCATGGAAATGTGTTTCACTAGCATTGTGTTAGCATGCCAATGTGTTTCACTAGCATTGTGTTAGCATGGCAATTTGTTTCACTAGCATTGTGTTAGCACGGAAATGTGATTCACTAGCATTGTGTTAGCATGGCAATGTGTTTCACTAGTATTGTCTTAGCATGGAAATGCGTTTCACTAGCATTGTGTTAGCATCATCATGTATTTGACTAGAATTTTGTTAGCATGGTAATGTATTTAGTTAGCATGGTATAGTTAGGTGCTAGCTGGGTGCTAGCTGGGTGCTAGCTGGGTGCTAGCTGGGTGCTAGTACCTGAGGATGTGGGGCAGCTCGGGGCTCCTGTAGATGAACTTGTGCTTGTAGCTCAGCGAGGCTTGGAACGGGATGAACTGCACCTTGTGGCCGCTCAGACTCTTGGAGCGAGCCGCCGCCGCGTACAGCTGAGAAACCACAGACCAGAGCTCAGGACCAGAGCCCAGGACCAGAGCCCAGGACCAGAGCCCAGGACCAGAGCTCAGGACCAGAGCCCAGGACCAGAGCTCAGGACCAGACCCCAGGACCAGACCCCAGGACCAGAGCCCAGGACCAGAGCCCAGGACCAGAGCCCAGGACCAGAGCCCAGGACCAGACCCCAGGACCAGACCCCAGGACCAGACCCCAGGACCAGAGCCCAGGACCAGAGCTCAGGACCAGACCTCAGGACCAGACCTCAGGACCAGAGCTCAGGACCAGAGCTCAGGACCAGACCCCAGGACCAGAGCTCAGGACCAGACCCAAGGACCAGACCCCAGGACCAGACCCCAGGACCAGACCTCAGGACCAGAGCTCAGGACCCTTTACCCCATAGACTCATACGCTTCCATACATTAGATAAGCATGAGGTGGAGGTGAGACAGGTGGAGCAGAGAGGTGGAGGAGAGACAGGTAGGGGGAGACAGGGGGAGGTGTCGAGCCTCACCTTCCTCCCCAGGTGGAAGGGAACCACGCTGTCGTCCTCAGCATGAAGGATCAGCACCGGACACGAGATGTGGTTCACACTGCGGAGACAGAGAGCCTGCTGGAACCAGGGGATCCACTGGGGAACCCACTGGGACCACCGAGAGGATCCCACTGGGACCACCGAGAGGATCCCACTGGGACCACCGAGAGGATCCCACTGGGACCACAGAGAGGATCCCACTGGGACCACCGAGAGGATCCCACTGGGACCACCGAGAGGATCCCACTGGGACCACCGAGAGGATCCCACTGGGACCACCGAGAGGATCCCACTGGGACCACCGAGAGGATCCCACTGGGACCACCGAGAGGATCCCACTGGGACCACAGAGAGGTGTGTGTGTGTGTGTGTGTGTGTGTGTGTGTGTGTGTGTGTGTGTGTGTGTGTGTGTGTGTGTGTGTGTGTGTGTGTGTGTGTGTGTGTGTCTGCGTCTGCGTCTGCGTCTGTGTGTGTGTTTTACTTCTCATCGCTGGCGAAGCGGATGTCGTTGGCGGAGATGGCGTCTAAGAAGAACCAATCGAAGCCAGGCAGGTACCGGTAGACCTGGAGAGAGAGAGAGACAGGTAACCAGCAGAGAGACAGGTGAACAGCAGAGCAGAGAGACAGGTAACCAGCAGAGAGAGGGTGAGGTAGTGAGTGAGTGAGAGGGTGAGGTAGTGAGAGAGTGAGAGGGTGAGGTAGTGAGTGAGTGAGAGGGTGAGGTAGTGAGAGAGTGAGAGGGTGAGGTAGTGAGTGAGTGAGAGGGTGAGGTAGTGAGTGAGTGAGAGGGTGAGGTAGTGAGTGAGTGAGAGGGTGAGGTAGTGAGAGAGTGAGAGGGTGAGGTAGTGAGAGAGTGAGAGGGTGAGGTAGTGAGAGAGTGAGGTAGTGAGTGAGTGAGAGGGTGAGGTAGTGAGAGAGTGAGAGGGTGAGGTAGTGAGTGAGTAAGAGGGTGAGGTAGTGAGTGAGTGAGAGGGTGAGGTAGTGAGAGAGTGAGAGGGTGAGGTAGTGAGAGAGTGAGAGGGTGAGGTAGTGAGAGAGTGAGAGGGTGAGGTAGTGAGAGAGTGAGAGGGTGAGGTAGTGAGAGGGTGAGGTAGTGAGTGAGTGAGAGGGTGAGGTAGTGAGTGAGTGAGAGGGTGAGGTAGTGAGTGAGTGAGAGGGTGAGAGAGTGAGAGGGTGAGGTAGTGAGTGAGTGAGAGGGTGAGGTAGTGAGAGAGTGAGAGGGTGAGGTAGTGAGTGAGTGAGAGGGTGAGGTAGTGAGAGAGTGAGAGGGTGAGGTAGTGAGTGAGTGAGAGGGTGAGGTAGTGAGAGAGTGAGAGGGTGAGGTAGTGAGAGAGTGAGAGGGTGAGGTAGTGAGAGAGTGAGGCATAGTGTACCATAGAGAAGGGGTGGCTTTTAGCTTCCTCTCTGATGTTGGTGAACGGGGACTCCAGGACCAGAGCGTCTGGAGGACTTCCTGTAACACACAACTGCCATGACACACTAAAACACAATGACTACTACACACAGCAGTAGGTA
>NC_082396.1:7467039-7507039 GCF_031168955.1 Gadus macrocephalus | reverse complement strand
GAAGTACACCAGAAGAATCCACATCAGAATCCTCTTCACTTTGCCTGCCAAACCTAGCCTGGAACACACACACAGGAATGAGAGCTAAGCTAGGCTAATGAACAAGAGTTAAGCCAGGCAAATGGATGACTGATAGGCTAGGCTAATGGATGAGGGATAGGCTAATGGATGAGAGATAGGCTAGGCTTATGATTGAGAGCTAGGCTAATGGATGAGAGATAGGCTAAGCTAATGAACGAGACATAAGCAAGGATAATGGATGTGTGCTATGCTATGCTAATGGATGTGAGCTAGGCTTAAGAAATACAAGTCAGGTCAACAGAGGAAATGATTACACTCACTTTCCCTTTAATAATGAAACACACACACACACACACACACACACACACACACACACACACACACACACACACACACACACACACACACACACACACACACACACACACACACACACACACACACACACACACACACACTCTGCTGGGAGAGCAGAGCTATCAACTGGATAAATAATGTACTGCGAGAGGGCGCGAGTGCGAGAGAGCGAGACAAAGAGGGAGAGGGAGAGAGAGCGAACACCCTAATCCATAACGATGACTCCACACAACAGGAGGGTATCAGAGGTCATATCACAGGCCAAAGTCACGTCCACCGGCCATACAGATCAGTGGAGAAAAGATTCTGTTTCTATGGTAACCAACATTTGCCTTTTCCAAATCTGGGGCAGTGAAAAAGTTTAAAAGATCTTTCAGCAAACTACAGTATAAATTATGCTGATTATTATTACTGGATAGTTTTCATGCCTCATGGCAGTATCGTAGCTTAGCCTAGCCTTAGCATTAGCATTACATGGAGACCAGGTTAGGAGTTAGCACAGCAGCATGATGCTATAATTAGCAGAGGATTAGCTGGGCATCACCTGTATTTTTATTAGCCCAGCGACCAGATTAGAGCAGGGTTGCTAATCTGGTGGCTAGCCTCCAGTCAAAGCTCTACTCAATATCCCTCAGTCTCACATCTCACTGACGACCAGGTGGAGAGAGACAGAGGTAGAGGCCGACAGAGAGAGACACAGGCAGATAGAGAGAGACAGCGGTATAGACACTGAGAGACAGACAGAAGGAGAGAGACAGAGGTATAGACAAAGAGAGAGAGACAGTCAGAGCTAGACAGAAAGACAGTGCTGCCGATGGGAGGTGTTTTAAGACACTCAGCATTGCCAGCCCTTGTTCAGCAGAACCACTTCCTCATTGAGGGCCCAGTTCTCCTCTCTCCTGATGACGCCAAACCACGCTCTTCCTGTCACCCCCCCCCCCCCCCCCACTAAGACATGTTGACTGTCAGAAACCGACCTGAGAGCCAACCCACCCCACTGCTCAAGGCATAGTCAAAGTGACATGGTAACACAATGCTATCAATCGAGATGCTTATAGCAGTGTGCTTATCATGAGAAATGTACACGCTATAAGCATACTAAGCATACTGTATAGTCCTGGCATTACTGCCACATGATGACCATGTGGATGGGATGACAAGGCAAGAAAGGCTGAGAACCCAGAGAGCAGGAGGCTTCTGAAGGGAGCGTCTGAAGGGAGCGTCTGAAGGGAGCAAGGGAGCGCCTGAAGGGAGCGTCTGAAGGGAGCAAGGGAGCGTCTGAAGGGAGCAGGAACAGCAGCGCTCTGTGGAGAGCCAGAGGAACAGCAGCGCAGCAGCGCTCTGTGGAGAGCCAGAGGAACAGCAGCGCTCTGTGGAGAGCCAGAGGAACAGCAGCGCTCTGTGGAGAGCCAGAGGAACAGCAGCGCTCTGTGGAGAGCCAGAGGAACAGCAGCGCTCTGTGGAGAGCCAGAGGAACAGCAGCGCTCTGTGGAGAGCCAGAGGAACAGCAGCGCTCTGTGGAGAGCCAGAGGAACAGCAGCGCTCTGTGGAGAGCCAGAGGAACAGCAGCGCTCTGTGGAGAGCCAGAGGAACAGCAGCGCTCTGTCACGTCAGCGGGGGCGACATACAGAACAGAGACACCTCAACCACATCGCTGTGAGACCAGAGTTAACTGTGTGATGTTGTTGCTTCACTTCCTGTTTACTTCTCTATTGGCTCACTTCAGTTTCACTTCCACTGCCAACCTCAAAACCCAGCTGGCTCCTTCAAAGTAAAAGGCCCAAACTATTCCAGTTGGCTCCTTCAAAGTAAAAGAGCATCCCCCTTTGAACTACCCAGGACTGGCCAGCAGCAGGTCTGGACTGGTCAGCAGCAGGTCTGGACTGGTCAGCAGCAGGACTGGACTGGTCAGCAGCAGGACTGGCCCTAGGCAGGAGGCCCCTGACGGAGCCGGAGGACACTGCAGGGTTGAGACAGCTGGAGACCAGCCAGGAGCCTGCCCCCCTATACCCCTGGTCCAGACCCCTATACCCCTGGTCCAGACCCCTATACCCCTGGTCCAGACCCCTATACCCCTGGTCCAGACCCCTATACCCCTGGTCCAGACCCCTATACCCCTGGTCCAGACCCCTATACCCCTGGTCCAGACCCTTATACCCCTGGTCCAGACCCCTATACCCCTGGTCCAGACCCCTATACACCTGGTCCAGACCCCTATACCCCTGGTCCAGACCCCTATACCCCTGGTCCAGACCCCTATACCCCTGGTCCAGACCCCTATACCCCTGGTCCAGACCCCTATAGCCCTGATCTAGGTAGTACACAGCTCTATAACCCTGGTCTTTAACCTGATCTATAACCTGATCTATAACCTGGTCTAAAACCTGGGATATACCCTGGCCTATACCCTGCGCTATACCCTGGCCTATACCCTGCGCTATACCCTGGGCTATACCCTGGCCTATACCCTGCGCTATACCCTGGCCTATACCCTGCGCTATACCCTGGGCTATACCCTGGGCTATACGTCTGGAGGCCGTACAGCCCTACTGGGCTGCAGTAGGAGCCTGTGCGGTGTGTAAGGCACACGGCCGGGCGGGAACAGAATAGCCTGGGACACGCGTGGGTTGGATTTCAAACACCTGAGTGGAGGAGCAGCACTCTGTGGTCCACCTGCAGGAAGGCCGGCGGCCGCTGGGCCCTACGGCCTGTTGGGTTCTCCAAGGCTCTGTTAAGACTTCAGGAGGTGAACCATGGACACACATGTGGATGCCTCATACGTGGTGAAGAAACACAAACAAAAAGAGATGATAACACAATCTAATCAGAGGAGATGGACTGCATGTCTCCACATGTCCTACAGCAGTCTCCTGTCTGACCCCCTGGACATGGGGATGTCAACACTAACCCCTACAACAACACAACACTAACCCCTACAACCACACTAGCCCCCCCAACAAGACAACACTAACCACTACAGCAACACTAACCCCTAGAACACAACACTAACCCCTACAACAACACTAACCCCTTGAACACAACACTAACCCCTGCAACAACACAGCACTAAACCCTACAGCAACACTAAACCCTACAGCAACACTAAACCCTACAGCAACACTAACCCCTACAACAACACTAACCCCTAGAACACAACACTAACCCTAGAACAAAACACTAACCCCTACAACAACACAGCACTAAACCCTACAGCAACACTAACCCCTACAACAACACTAACCCCTAGAACAAAACACTAACCCCTCTGACAACACAACACTAACCCCTAGAACACAACACTAACCCCTTGAACACAATCCTAACCCCTCCGACAACACAACACTAACCCCTATAACACACAATAATAACCCCTATAACACATCCACTGTATTTGACCATAACATTAACCCCTAGAGTCTCCACCCTAGACCCTTATCTGTTGCCCCAGAGAATCAAACCCCAACCCAGTGAATAGACAGATTCACTGAAATGCTCGTCATCAGAGCCTTGACCTTTAACCTCATATCTGTCTGTCTTTTTCACACACACACACACACACACACACACACACACACACACACACACACACACACACACACACACACACACACACACACACACACACACACACACACACACACACACACACACACACACAGCACTAAGTAAAGCTGGGGAGATCAGAAACCATAGCGAGCTCCTATTGTCCAACCAGAGATCGAAAGAGACTCGAGCCATCCGGAGGACCGAGTGTCAACAGACTAGGAGCTCGGGAAGTTATACTGTAGTTACAGCAACTCAACATCATTATAATAGAGTAATAGTTAATAACAGACTAATAGATGATAGCATCTAGTTGCATCTCTACCATAACATCAAACCTTCCGGTTCAGGTCTAACGGTCATATAGGTCAGCCTGACAGGGGGTCTCGGTAGCTCTCTCCCAATGTCGGTAGTGACCCACATCACACAGTGTATCCTAGGGTCCGGAAGGTCTCACCTCTTGAACGACTTGGCCATCCTCTTTTCCGGGTCGGTGCCCTGCGGCGCGCCGTGTCCCGCCTTTCCCTGCGGGGGGCAGCGCTTCACAGCCGGGTCGCTATCCTCCGGGGCGGCGGGGGGGACGCTGTCATGCTCGGCGGTCAGGGAGCTGGTCCGCTTTCGCATCACTGAAACGACCAGAGTGGATGTGAGAGGAGGGCTGGTCTCCCGGTCTCCCGGTGTCCTGGTCCAGGTAAAGGGCCCTTCACCCGCCGTGAGGAGCCGCTGTTTACACCGGACGAGCGGCTGGCGTTCTGCACTTTCTCCACATTGTTGGAGAAGTCTGTTATCTGCAGAGACCAGCTGACCGAACCATAGGCTCCGGTTGGCTCCCGGTCTCCGCCAATCAGAGGAGGGAAGCAGTGGGGGGATGGAGGGGGACTGCGCTGAAACTGCGCTAACTACTAACAACTATTAATATGAACTACTATCTACCCAATATTACCCACTAACTACATATACTTGATTCAGAATGCATAAAGCTGGGAGCTGCTTTGTGCCTCGAGGAGACCGGAAGCTCATCTGGCACACAGGGGGAAAGCGACGAAACATTTAACACTTTAATAATAATAATAATAATAATAATAATGTAAAATACGTACAACACGGTCCTTTCCACCTTCGGTTTTTCGTCCCGAGCTTCACAAAGTTAATAAATCTGACAGCTCGTCTTAAGGGATCCGGAGAAGCTGAAGCGCCTTCATATCCTCCCGGCCTCCCGTCGTATCCGGTCACGTGACGACAACAAGGCGGAGTTCATGGTTTGCCGCGTAAAGTGAACCGGTTGTCCGCGGTGATCAGTCGAGTAGCAGTCAGGTTCTAGTCCTAGTACGTCTAACTAGTCCTTTAAACTCTCAGAGGTCCAAGTCCTCTAACTAGTACTCTAACCCCTCAGAGGTCCTATAACCTCTCAGAGGTCCGAGTCCTCCAAAGAGTCCTCTAACCTCTCAGAGTGCTGATCGATATGTTCTGTGAGAAATCGATCGAGTTGATCAGGGAACTACAGCGCGTGAGCGATGGACAGCTTCCCGCCTTTAACGTGAGTCACAGTAACCTTGTTAACTACCTAGTCGAATGAACATGGTTAAGTAGCTGGTTATTGAGTGACAGTAGCCTACTAGTAACCAGTCAATGTTAACTTGCTGGTTACTGTGAATGTAGTGTTTAATATGAGTGACAGTACTAGTAGTTACTAGTTAACATGGTTAACTAGCTGGTTGACGTGTGGATGTTGTGTTTAGGAGGACGGGATTCGACAGGTTCTGGAGGAGATGAAAGCTCTGTACGAACAGAACCAGAGCGACGTGTGAGTCTTGTTCAATCTATCTGTTTATATCTATGTTCTCTAGGTAGTTTATATCTTTGTTAGAGATAGTTTATGATAGATGTCTTTACGTCTACGTTCTAGATAGTTTGTCTATGTTCTAGTTTTTATCGATGTTCTAGAGATGTCTTTATTATGTATATATGTTATAGAGCTATGTTTATATCTATGTTCTACTTTATATCAATGTTCTAGATAGTTTATATCTATGTATATCTAGCTATGTTATAGAGATGTCTTTATATTTTTGTTGCATAGAGATGTTTATGTCTATTTCTATGTTCTAGAGAAGACGTGTTTATAACCTGTTGTAGATATGTTTATATCTATGTAATGGATAAATATGAACTGTTATAGAGTACGTATAGATATAGAGAAAGTTTTCCTCATGGTGTGTGATTTGCAGTAACGTGATTGTCTTCCTACCAAAGCAACGAGGCCAAAGGGGCGGGCCGGACGGACCTCATCCCCTCAATCAAGCTGAGACACTGCTGCCTGCTGAGGAACCAACGCTGCCTCAGTGCCTACCTGTGAGTCAGTGTTACACCTGGGAGTCATAGTGTTACAGTGTGAGTCAGTGTTACACCTGGGAGTGACAGTGTTACACCTGGGAGCCATAGTGTTACACCTGGGAGTTACACCACCTTTGTCGTATTTTATATAGAATGTATCCAACCTAAAGCTTTCCTCAGGTACGACCGGCTGCTGAGGATCCGCGCGCTGCGCTGGGAGTACGGCAGCGTGCTCCCGCCCAACATCCGCTTCCACATGTGTTCTGAGGAGGTGAGGACCCGCCCCTATCAGGGTCTCCAACATGGCTGACATCCTGGACCCCTCCACCCACACTTACGTATGTGTGTGTGTGTGTGTGTGTGTGTTCTGAGCAGCTGCAGTGGTTCAACCAGTACAAGAAGTCTCTGGCCAACTTCATGAGGTCCGTGGGAGGGGAGGAGGGGCTTGACATCACCCAGGACATGAAGCCCCCAAAGAGCCTCTACATAGAGGTAGGAGATCCCTTAGACCCCAAAGCCTCTAGATAGAGGTAAGGGACCCCTAATGTCCCCTAGTGAGTCCCTGTTCCTACAGTCTCTAGAGGTACCATACCCCTAAGAGTCCGCTAGTAGGGACCTGGTTTCTCGTTATATTATTGTGAGGCAGCAGTGGTTACCGTGGTGTCTCAGTGGTCGTCATGGTGATGTGTGTTTTGCAGGTCAGGTGTCTGAAGGACCATGGGGAGTTTGAGATCGACGACGGAACCATCATCCTTCTGAAGAAGAACAGCCAGGTATACTCCCATCACCATGGCAACAATCAGTCACACATAACCACGGCAACCCTCACTCATATCTCCTTGGAAACCAATCAGACTCATCATCACTGAAATTCCAAGACACTCGCATCACCATGGCAACACTCACACATCACCACGGCAACCCGAAGACACTCGCATCACCACGGCAACCATCGGACTCACATCTCCATGGCAACCATCAGACTCACACATTACCACGGCAACCATCAGACTCACACATTACCACGGCAACCATCAGACTCACACATCACCATGGTGAGGACCAGGTACACACACATTCCCACATCATGAAAACAAGTTTCTGATCCTTCTCTTCCTGCAGCACTTCCTGCCCAGGTGGAAATGCGAGCAGCTGATTCGCCAGGGGGTCTTGGAGCACGTGATGTCATGAGCCTTGACGGCGTTACCATGACCACCACAGGGAGGCCTGCTTTGTAAAAGCCTCCATGTATGCCTGGCTCCAACACCGCAAGACACATCGCTGCCCTTTTCCCTGATGTTGGTTTACAGCTCACCCTCCACCTGAACACACCTCCACCCACGTCCTCTTCATATGACGACAAGACGAAAGGAGTTAGGGTCAGGGTTGTGGGGTTTATTGCTGCAGGTTGAAACACGGCTCATGGGTCATGATTGTGTGTCCACTTCAACCTTGGGATTGGGACCCACATCCTGTCCTAATACTTCAACATGTACATAAGTTACGTCCACCTGGACAGCAGTGCATTGGGGACAAAATTTATCAAAACTTCACCTGTAAATACTGTTTTGGTTTGAGTTGTACTAAATAAAGTTGTTTCTGCGCAAGACTCTGCATGTGGACTTCTCTGGTCCGGCCTGGACCAGACCTCCATCTGGACCACTTTGGGTCCTGGTCCAGGGTTTAAGAAACACTGGTTTGAATGCAAAGATAATCCTGCTACGGTCTAGCAATACATCATATAACAAAGCTTTGGTCTAGAACATCACAACATATGGTGGGTTGATCTAGAACATTAGAGCAACCTCATACAACACAACGTTTCCCTTCACAATGGTTATTAATGAGCCGGGGCCACGCAGGCTTCTTGGTCTAGGGGGGGGGGGGGCACTCAGGCTCCTGGGTCTGTGGGGGGGGGGGCACTCAGGCTCCTGGGTTTTGGGGGAGCATTGAGGGGGTTCCTGGGTCTCGGGACCAGACCTTGTGAGAGTGTGGAGCCCTATGGCTAGACCTGAACCAGACCTAGGGGTGGAGCAGGACCCAGCACCCCTCCCTGGTCTGAGGCCCCAGCCCCAGCCCCCTCCCTGGTCTGAGGCCCCAGCCCCCAGAGGGTACAGCTGCAGCGGTCCAGAGGTCCTGATCGCCACCAAAACACGCTTTAGAAAATAAACCTTTATTGATAGAAACCAGCAGTCCTGCAGTACCGCGCGTGTCATGGATCAGAGTCTTTGGAGCACCAGAACATCTGCTCCACCGCACCACCCCCTCCCGCTGGCCGGGGAGGGGTGGAGGAGGGGCTAGGTGGCCAGGCTCATGCGGACCATGTCCCTGATGAGGCTGTTGAGGGCCGAGACCTTGTCCTCCAGCACGCCGCTCCTCTTCTCTGCGTTCTTCTGCCGGCTCTCGGTCACCTGGAGGGCCTTCACCAGCTGGGAGTTCTCCAGGTAGAGGGACTGGAGGAGCTGGGACGACTGGAGGCTGGAGCCCACCTGGAGACACACACACACGCACGCACACACTGCTTTACCAGCCTGTCTGTCTATATGAGTGAATGAGGGTGAGTACCTGCTCTGTGAGCTGCTCTGTTAGTGAGTGAGTGAGAAGGTGAGTACCTGCTCTGAGTGAGTAGGTGAGAGGGTGAGTACCTGCTCTGTGAGTGAGAAGGTGAGTACCTGATCTGTGAGCGAGTAGGTGAGTGCCTGCTCTGTGAGTGAGTGAGTGAGAGGGTGAGTACCTGCTCTGTGAGTGAGTAAGAGGGTGAGAGGGTGAGTACCTGCTCCGTGAGCTGCTGGCTCTTGTCCTGCAGCAGCAGACGGAGGCTTTTCACCTTCGTCTCTGTCTGCTGCAGCCGCTCCTGAACCTCAGCCAGCTGCTGCTGCTGCTGCTCCTACACACACGCACACACACACACTGAAAAACTGTGCTACTGCTAATGCCACTGACGCTATCATGCAGCTAGCATAGATGCCGAAGCTATTGTACTACACCGAGCATGCTGCAGCTAGCGTGCTAGCGATAGCATGATACTGCTAGCACACTACAGCTAGGGTGCTGCAGCCAGTGTGCTACAGCTAGCGTGCTTTAGCGAGCATTCTGCAGACGGCTTGCTGCTACAGCCAGGGCTACCTGGTGCGTGTGCAGCTGGCTGCTGGCCTGCAGGGCCTGGGTCCGGAGCTCCTCTTCCAGCCCCTGACTCCTCCTTATCTGCTCCTCCAGACGCACCTGGAGGAGGTGCAGCTGCTGCCTGGACGACCCTTCCACCTCCTGCCTCACCTCCTGCAGCTGCTGGGACACCTTAGCCTGTAGCACGGCCCTGCTGGTGTCAGACCTCACCGCCTGGCACACAGACACACAGGTCAGCTTCACACAGACACACAGGTCAGCTTCACACAGACACACAGGTCAGCTTCAGACAGACACACAGGTCAGCTTCACACAGACACACAGGTCAGCTTCACACAGACACACAGGTCAGCTTCAGACACACAGGTCAGCTTCACACAGACACACAGGTCAGCTTCAGACAGACACACAGGTCAGCTTCACACAGACACACAGGTCAGCTTCACACAGACACACAGGTCAGCTTCAGACACACATATCAGCTTCAGACAGACACACAGATCAGCTTCAGACAGACACACAGGTCAGCTTCAGACAGACACACAGATCAGCTTCAGACAGACACACAGGTCAGCCTCAGACAGACACACAGGTCAGCTTCAGACAGCGGTTTAGTGCTGGCCGCTACCTGGTCTTCAGCCATGGTCCTGGCTGACTCCAGCTGGGTGTGACGGGACCGGAGGGTCTGGCAGTCCTGGTTCAGCCTCTGGACCTCCTCCTCCTGGTTCTGGACCAACGACACCTGGGGGGACACAGGGACTGTTAGGGGGCAGGGCTACAGTGACTTTGGGGGGGCGGGGCTACAGGGACTGTTAGAGGGCAGGGCTACAGTGACTTTGGGGGGGCGGGGCTACAGGGACTGTTAGAGGGCAGGGCTACAGTGACTTTTTGGGGGCGGGGCTATAGGGACTTTTGGGGGGGAGCTACAGGAACTGTTCGGGGCGGGGCTAAAGTGACTGTTCGGGGCGGGGCTACAGGGACTGTTGGAGGGAGGGGCTACAGGGACAGTTGGAGGTGGTGCTACAGGGACTGTTGGGGTGGAGCTACAGGGACTATTGAAGGCGGAGCTACAGGGACTGTTGGAGGCGGTGCTACAGGGACTGTTGGGGGTGGAGCTCCAGGGACTGTTGGGGGCGGGGCTACAGGGAGAAGTGGCTGGGGGAAGCGAGTAGCAGTGGTCTCCCTACCCTTTGGAGGAGGTCCTGGTTGTGGTGGTGCAGAGTTCTGATCTCCTCCTGCATAGCGCTAATGGTCAGCTCCTGGTGCTCCTCATTGATCCGCTGGACCTCCTGCAGCTCCTCCATCTGCACACACACACACACACACACACACACACACACACCCCTATTACTACCACTACTGACTATTGTAGGAGTTAGAAGAGCTAGGCTAAGTGCTAGGGTAAGAGCTAGTCTAAGCAGCTGAACTGGGATGCAGAGCTTGACTTTTGTTTTAGCTGCTGTGAAGCCGCTACAATGGGCCACATCGCCATGACGACCTGCTAGAAACAACGACACAGAGCCATGACAACACTCTCCCAGACACACCTTCTGCTGCACGTCCTGTAGCTTTCTGTGCTGGCTGGCTACTTCCTCAGCTTGTCCGTTCCTCTCCAGAGTGACCGACTGGAGCTGAGAGCGCAGCATCTCCACCTCCCCGTCCACAGAGCACACCTCCGCCTGCAGGGCCTCCAGCTGTAACGGACCAGAGTGTTACCTTACTGTGTAACGTGGGGACCAGAATGTTACCTTACAGTGTAACGTGGGGACCAGAGTGTTACCTTACAGTGTAACGTTATGGGGTAACGGGGGGACCAGAGGGTAGCGTTATTGGGTGACGGGGGGACCAGGTAGCGTTATGGGGTGACGGGGGGACCCGATTGGGTACCTACCTGTTGGGTCCTGTGTTCCGTCTCCTCCAGCAGCCGGGTCTTGTCCTGCTCCACCCACTGCTGTTTGAGCCTCAGAGAGACCAGATCCTCCTCCAAGACCTCCGCCCGCTCCGCCTAGACCCAGAAGCAAAACATTACACAGGACCACTACACTCTGCTACGAGGAGGAGGGAGGGGGAGGAGCTAAGAGGAGGAGCTATGGGGAGGAGGTGCTGCAGGAGGAGGAGCTTTGAGGAGATGCTTCGTGGAGGAGGAGATACGGGGAGGAGGAGCTACAAGGAGGAGAAGCTATGGGGAGGAGGAGGTACGGGGAGGAGGAGCTATGGGGAGGAGGAGCTACGAGGAGGAGAAGCTATGGGGAGGAGGAGGTACGGGGAGGAGGAGCTATGGGGAGGAGGAGCTACGGGGAGGAGGAGCTATGGGGAGGAGGAGCTACCTTTTCCTTGGCGGAGGTCAGCTCCCTCTCCAGGAGCTCTCGTTCGTGTTTCCAGGAGGAGAGGAGCTGCAGCCTCTCCCTCTCCTTTTGCACCTCCTTCTCCTCCAGCTCCCTGACCTGTCACACACAGTTTTTTATAACTGCCTTAACCACAGTTCATCAGATTACAGATTTAACCATCAGATTTCGGGCATCAACTGATTCCGATTGGATTAAAGCCCCTGCTGCCGGATGACATCTCCTGTCCCTGAACTAAACCAATCAGAAGGGGCGACTGGAAGCTCACCTTGGCAGCCCCCTCCTGGTGCTCCTTGGTCACCTTCTCCAGCCGTTCCCGTAGCAACCGCAGCGCCTCCTGGTCTCCGCGGAGACGGGAGCTGAGCTCGGCGTTCTCGCCGCTCAGCTGCAGGTTCCTCCCGCTCAGCGCCAGCACCTCCTCCCGGGACTGCACGTTCTGGACCGCAGGAAGGAACACTCAACTTCTGTAGCCCCGCCTCTCCAGAACAAGGGCTGTGTTCTGATTGGTTCGCTTGCCCCCTCTCTCCCTAATCCCCATATGGTGAACTCTATGTAGCACTTCATTGAGGAGATGAGTCCCTAGGTCGGCTTCTGCAAAAGACTCGGACTCACTAGTTCACCTAGAGTCTAGGTTCACCTAGACTCTGCCTAGCCTCCCCCGTTACCCCCTCTTCTGCCCTTATTGTATGTTGTACGTCCTGGTACTTAATGTACACACTTATTGATGTTGTACGTCCCGGCACTTAAAAATAGTACTTAGCATTGTGTACTATCTTACCCTATATATCTGTATTGTATACGGGGAACGGGTTAACCTAGTGATTATTAGTGCTTGGCACAGTTTCTATGAACATCCTTACTGTACCGACAGAGATATATTGTTGGTTCTCTTTCTTCTGACAAATGTATTTATCGTAAGTCGCTTTGGATAAAACCGTATGCTAAATGCCCTAAATGTAAATGTAAATGTATGTGCCCGAGTTGTGTCTGCGTGTGGGTCACATGACGAAGCCCACACGTGTCATCACACTAAAGTGTGCCTTGGGTGGCAATGCATCATGGGAAATGATCAACAGAAAAGTGTTTTTAGTGCCGGTGTTCAAATGTGGGGATCGAGGGGAGCATCTCTGTTAACGGTAAGGGACGTGCTTGGCCCTGACCTCCTTGTGCAGCCTCTCCTCCTCCTCCCTCCTCCTCTCGTGCTCCCGCTCCACCTCCTCCAACCTCCTCCTGAAGGAGAACATAGACCTTTAGCATGCTAACGTACATGTTATATATGACCTTAAGCATGTTAATGGAAACATGTTAGGTTGTTATGTTATAATGAGGCATGTTCCATATGTAGATCTCTATGTAGGTTGTTATGTTATAATGAGGTTTGTTCCATATGTAGGTCCCTACGTTGTTATGTTATGTTATAAGGTGTTATGTTCCATATGTAGATCTCTATGTAGGTTGTTATGTTACAATGAGGCATGTTCCATATGTAGATCTCTATGTAGGTTGTTATGTTATAATGAGGTTTGTTCCATATGTAGGTCTCTTTGTAGGTTATGTTATGTTATAAGGAGTTATGTTCCATATGTAGGTTGTTATGTTATAATGAGGTTTGTTCCATATGTAGGTCTCTTTGTAGGTTATGTTATGTTATAAGGAGTTATGTTCCATATGTAGGTTGTTATGTTATAATGAGGTTTGTTCCATATGTAGATCTCTTTGTAGGTTATGTTATGTTATGTTATAAGGAGTTATGTTCCATATGTAGGTTGTTATGTTATAATGAGGTTTGTTCCATATGTAGGTCTCTTTGTAGGTTAGTAGTGGTGGGCAGGTTGTTATGGGTAATGAGTAATAATACCTGTAATGAGGTATGTTCCATACGTGGGCCCCTATGTAGGTTGTGTTATGTTGTAATGAGGTAGGTGACTACGTAGGCCTACTCACGTCTTGTTCTGCAGGGTCTCCTCCAGCCTCAGGACGTCCTGCTGGAGAGAGGAGTTTCGCTCCTCCAGGCAGCTGAGCTCCGCCTGGCCCTCCTCCACCTGCCGCCTGTCAATCACCGGCAAGTGAGTTACCATGGTTACCAGCATCACGAGCATCCTGAGACCATCAGGAGGCATTACCCCAGTGAGAGGACCGTAATACTACAGTACTACTACAGTACTATTACAGTAGAGCTATTTAGAATACTCAACCAATCTTATCAGCAGTCGTTGGTTTGGATATGAATTGAATTTAAGATGATGATACGTGATGCTAGGGCTGCTAGATTATGGAAAAAATCATAATCATGATTAATTTGGTCAATATTGAAATCAAATGATTATTGTTGAGCTTGAAAACATGATGTATTCATTCAGCATGTCTCTCCCAATAAACACTGTAACTGAGAACTTTGAAATTTTGCCTTAAAAAAATACAAAAATTGGTCAAAAAGAAAATGTTGAAATCTAAAATAATGTACAGATATTTATCCAGCTGTTCTGCACTTTCTATAAAACATAAAGAAGAATAAATCAAAATTGATTTATTGCCCAGCTCTACGTGATGCTGGGGAATGATTGATAATCAGTAGTTGGCAGAAGATGGTAAACATTCAGTACATGTCGGCGGGATGAGAGCAACCATGAGGTGATGATTAGGAATCAGAGATGACGTGAGGATCATGCTTGGAGACGGCGCTCATTCAGTTAGAGATGATCTGTGACAGCATTCCACAGGTTTAATCTGAAAGGCGGGGCCACGGGGATGATTGACAGGCTCATTCCGTTAGTAGGCGTCTACCTGGGCGCCAGGCGAGCGCCTGAGACGGCCGCTTGCGGTTAGTGGTTCAACGCCCGCCGGGACCAGGAGACCCAAGCACCGGTCACAAACCTGCGAGGACCCCCGGGCTCCGCCAGCCCCTCCAGGGACACCACCAGCTCCTCCATCTCCAGGAGCTGCTGCTTCATCCGACCCATCTCCACCTCAGAGGCCTCCTCCGCCCTCCTCAGCCCCTCCCGCTCCTCCAACAGCTCCCGCCGCAGCCCGGCAACGCTGCCCCGGGCCGAGGCGTCTCGGACGGAGCTCAGCTCTCTCCCCTGCTCCTCCAGCTGGGAGGTCAGGCGCTCCACCTCCTTGTGGAGCCGGGCCGAGGAGCGCTCCATGCGCTGCAGACGGGCCTGGCTGAGGGCCAGCCGGTCCTGGAGGCCGGTCAGCCCGCCGGCCCGGGCCCTCAGCTGCCCCCTGAGCTCCAGCACCAGGTCCGCCGTGCGGTTCAGCTGCACGCTGAGCGCGCCCAGGTGGTGCCGGAGGGACGAGATCTCGTCCTCCATCTCCACGATCTGAGTGGAGAGCTGGTCGGCCAGGCCCAGGTAGCGCGCCTTCTCCTCGGCCAGACGGCCCGCCTCCTCCCTCTCCTCCTCCAGGGAGGTCTTCAGGAGGGCTCCCTGGGACCGCTCCTGCTTCAGCTGCTCCTGCAGCGCCTCCTGGCCGCTCCTCCTCCCGTCCAGCTCCGCCCGCAGGGTGTCCACTGCCGTGGCCTGCTCCTTCAGGTCCTGGATCAGCCCGGACCGGTCCGTCCTCAGGGAGTCCAGCTCAGAGCTCAGCCTGGTCTGGGTCTCCTCTCTGGTCCTCAGGGTCTCCTGGGCCTCCTGCAGGTCGCAGCGCAGGGAGGCGATGCTCCGCTCCCTGGCCAGGAGCAGGGCCTGCCGCTCCTCCTCCCGGAGGAGGCCGTGGTCATGGAGGCCATCCAGCGCCTCCTTCAACCGGGACGCCTCCTGGTGGAGCTCCTCCTCTCGGATCCTCCGCAGCCCCGACTCCTCCTGGAGGGAGTTCAGCTCCTCCTGGAGGGAGCTCCTCTCCTCCTGGAGGGAGCTCCTCTCCTCCTGGAGGGAGCTCCTCTCCAGGGTCAGCTGGTTCTTCACCTCTTCCTGGGCCTCCAGGAGGTGGATGCTCTCTTCCAGCTGAGAACACGCCTCATGCAGCCTCTCCTCCAGCTCAGAGCTCCGCCCCTCAGAGTATTGTAGCTCCGCCTCCAGCTGGGAGCCCCGCCCCTCAGAGCATCGTAGCTCCGCCTCCAGCTGGGAACGCCGTTCATCAGAGAGTCGTAGATCCGCCTCCAGCTTGGAGCTCCGCCCCTCAGAGCATCGTAGCTCCGCCTTCAGCTTGGAGCTCCGCCCCTCAGAGCATCGTAGCTCCACTTCCTTCTGCTCAAAGCTGTGCTCTGATTGGCTGAGGATCCTGCTGGCCTCCTCCAGCTGGCAACTGGTGGTCCTCAGCTCCTCCTGGGACCTCCTCACGCTCTCCCCCAGAGGCTCCTCCTCCTGGGCCTTTTGCTCCACGAGGAGGAGCCGCTTCTCCCAGAATGCACTCTGGTGTCGCTGGGCCTCCGCCTGACGTTGCTTCAGCTCAGAGAGCTTCTCCTCCGCCTCAGCTCTACCACACACCAGTTAGGCCCCCAGTTAGCCCCGCTGTTAGCCCACCAGTTAGCCCACCAGTTAGCCCGCCAGTTAGCCCGCCAGTTAGCCCGCTAGTTAGCCCGCCAGTTAGCCCGCCAGTTAGCCCGCCAGTTAGACCACGAGTTAGCCCACGAGTTAGCCCACGAGTTAGCCCACGAGTTAGCCCACGAGTTAGCCCACCAGCCCTACTGGGTCGTTAGGGTGCAGAATTCGACATCAACAGTAACTCTGACACATCAGAAGACAAACTAAGTTCACTTAGACAATGTGCGGTTGCTGCATGGCTGGTTAGCCTTCATGCTAGCTGGAGTTTTAAACAGCCACCGTCACGCTCTGCTTTACTAATATAAGAGTACTGCTTCATACGCGTGGAATGAAGAAGTCGTAGATGAACTAGTGCGGAGCAGACCTCCTGTTCTACTACAGCAGTTGGCTGATGCTGATGTCTAGTGAACACACGGTATCACTTGCTGCAATGTTTTTGTAACATTCTGCAGGTTGGAGGAGTCCTTTAGGCCACACCCACCTGACAAGCATCACTTCCTGGTCCATCTTGAGCTTAAGCTCCGCCTCCAGCTCCTTCTTCTCAGCGCTGAGTTCCTGTACCAGGTGGTTGATCGCTCGGGTATAGTTCTGGTCCCGCTCCGACAACTCCCGCTGGGCCCTGGCACACACACAAACACACACACACACACACACAGCCACACACACACAAATTTTTCATATATACATACCAAGCATTCATCCTCTACCCCCACGTCCCTCTGTCCTCCTCCCTCAGCTCCTTCTTCTCCTCCCTTAGTCCTCCTAATCCCTGGTCCCTCAGTCCTCCTCTACTGCTCCTCCTCCTCCTCTTCTTATTCCTCCTCTCTTAGTCACTCTCCTCATATACCACCTCCTCCCCCCTCCCTCAGTCCTCTCCTCCTCCTCCTCCCTCAGTCCTCCTCCCTCAGTCCTCCCCTCCTCCTCCTCCCTCAGTCCTCCTCCCTCAGTCCTCCTCTCCTGCTCCACTCCTACCTCATTCCTCCCCTCCTCCTCCTCCTCCCTCAGTCCTCCTCCTCCCTCAGTCCTCCTCCTCCATCAGTCCTCCCCTCCTCCTCCTCCCTCAGTCCTCCTCCTCCCTCAGTCCTCCTCCTCCCTCAGTCCTCCTCCCTCAGTCCTCCCCTCCTCCTCCTCCCTCAGTCCTCCTCCTCCCTTAGTCCTCCTCCTCCCTCAGTCCTCCTCCTCCCTCAGTCCTCCTCTACTGCTCCTCCCTCCGTCCTCTTCTCCTGCTCCTCCCTGCTCCCTTAATCCTCCTTTCCCCCTCTTGCTCTTACACCACCTCCTCCCTCCACCCACCTGCGCTCCTGCTCTGAGCTCCATGCTCCTCCTTTCTGCTGCTCGATCTTCTCCTTCAGCTCCAGCACCTCCCGCTCCGCCCTGCTCCTCTCCTCCTCCAGCTCACTGATCTCCAGCTACACCCCCCGAGGAAGGAGTCGACATCACAACACCGTCAGGGAATCACAACACCGTCAGGGACATCACAACACCGTCAAGGAATCACAACACCGTCAGGGACATCACAACACCACCATCACCCCACCATCAGGAACATCACAACGCCGTCAGGGACATCACAACACCATCAGGGACATCCTCTAGTTGACCCTGGCTTTGTATCCAGAACTTGGGGGTCCAGAAGGTCCCAGTGATGTTCAGTGTGCCTTACCTTGAAGCTCTGGGAGATGTCCTTCCTCTCCACCTCCATGCTGTTCCTCATTAGCTCCAGGCTGCGCTCATAGAAGTTCACCTGGAGGTCATTGAGCACCATGTGACACACAGGAAGTACAGGCAATACAGGATCTAGTGTGACGTAATACAGGAGCTAGCGTGATGTAATACAGGAGCTAGCATAACCTAATACAGGAGCTATCGTGATGTAATACAGGAGCTATCGTGATGTAATACAGGAGCTAGCATAACGTGATACAGAGGCTAGCGTGATGTAATACTGGAGCTAGCATAACGAAATACAGGAGCTATCGTGATGTAATACAGGAGCTAGCATAACGTGATACAGAGGCTAGCGTGATGTAATACAGGAGCTAGCATAACATAATACAGGAGCTATCGTGATGTAATACACAAGCTATTGAGATGTAATAGAGGATCTAGCATAACGTAGTACAGGAGCTAGAAGGGGGTGTGACAGTACTTTAGTCTCCAGTTCGACCCGCAGGCTGTGCAGCTCCTGGCTGTGTTTGTCCCTCAGCTGCTCCATGGCCAGCTCCGTCTGGATGCTGACCGCCGGGTCCTCACAACGCACACTGTCCCCTGATGACACACAAACAGTAACACAACGTCACCTGATGACACACAAACAGTAACACACCGTCCCCTGATAACACACAAACAGTAACACAACGTCACCTGATGATACACAAACATTAACACACCGTCCCCTGATGACACACAAACAGTAACACTCCGTCCCCTGATAACACACAAACAGTAACACAACGTCACCTGATGATACAAAAACATTAACGCACCGTCCTCTGATGACACACACAGTAACACACCGTCCCCTTATACCACACAAACATTAACACACACACCATCCCCTGATGATACACAAACATTAACACACACACCATTCCCCAATGATACACAAACATTAACACACACACCATTCCCCAATGATACACAAACATTAACACACACACCATTCCCTGATGATACACAAACATTAACACACAGGTCCCCATAGAACACATGTGTATGTGGGCGTGTGTGCGTTGGTGTGTGTATGTGTGTGTGTGTGTGTGTGTGTGTGTGTGTGTGTGTGTGTGTGTGTGTGTGTGTGTTTGTGAAACAGGTTCTCACCAGGCTGGTCTCGTTTCCTCTTGACAAGTGGTGACACACCTCTATAGGTTTCAAACTCATCTGCAACACAAAGACACACAGGTGGGGGCTGAGCCGAGAGGAGTGGGCGTGGCTGGAAGGTGGGCGTGGCTGGAAGGTGGGCGTGGCTGGAAGGTGGGCGTGACCCATCAGCACCTGTGTATCCAGATATCGTCTCTAGAATTCCTTAGAGCTTACGTTTGCAAAGCATCCTGATAGCAGATAGAAACACTACAGTCCCCTTAGATACCGACTCACGGCCCCCATAGATACTAAGACTAGGGTCTAGTCCTACCTGAGTCAGACTCCGTGATCAGCGAGTGAGGTCTGGTCCAGAGAGGATCATCAGTGGATCGTCTGCTCTTCCTGCACGACTTCTGGCACTTCAACAGCTCTGAGCTCAACTCATCATTCCTGTCCTGCAGCTCCTAAGGACACACACCCACACGCATTAACACATACAAACACGCACGCATTAACACACACACACACACACACACACACACACACGCATTAACACGCTCCCATTAATACACACACACACATGCATTAACACGCACCCATTAATACACACACACACACCCATTAAGACACACACACACACACACACACACACACACACACACACACACACACACACACACACACACACACACACACACACACACACACACACACACACACCGAACCTGTTACACTCTGGCCTCATTCTGCTAGAGGACATTTACATTCTCATCTGTCCTAGACGAAAAACTCATGAACACCAGGTAGAGACCAGCCTGTCTGTCCACACCAGGCAGGCAGGCAGACAGGTAGATAAACAGACGGATAGGTAGTTAAACAGACAGACAGACAGGCATGTTAGATAAACAGACAGACAGACAGGCGTACCCGGCAGTGTGTCTGCAGGTTCCTGATGGTGACTCCGTCATCGAGCGTCCTGCCGGCAGGCGAAGAGTCCAGACTGGCCAGCTGCCAATCAAACAAACCCCAGCCCCCGATTGGTTAAAACAGGGTCCTCCTCCTCCCTCCTGTACGTGGTGTCATAAGGCGGATGATTAATTGATGGTGTGTGTCGGCGGCGGGCGGAGGTCCGGTTACCTGGTCCCCCAGCAGCAAGTCCAGCTCCCTGCGGAGCCTGGCCCCGCGCTGCTCCGCCTCCTGGAAGCTCTCCTCCACCTCACACAGCTCCACCTGCAGAGCCCCGCTCATCTGGCACACACACACACACACACAGTTGTTTTAAGGCGTGTTTTGTCAGTACCTGGGTGGTGTTAGTTGATAGTGTTATTATCTGGGTGGTGTTAGTGACGTGTCAGTACCTGGGTGGTGTTGGTGAAGGTGTCAGTCCCTGGGTGGTGTTAGTTGATAGTGTTATTACCTGGGTGGTGTTAGTGACGGTGTCAGTACCTGGGTGGTGTTGGTGACGGTGTCAGTACCTGGGTGGTGTTGGTGAAGGTTTCAGTCCCTGGGTGGTGTTAGTTGATAGTGTTATTACCTGGGTGGTGTTAGTGACGGTGTCAGTACCTGGGTGGTGTTGGTGAAGGTGTCAGTCCCTGGGTGGTGTTAGTTGATAGTGTTATTACCTGGGTGGTGTTAGTGACGGTGTCAGTACCTGGGTGGTGTTGGTGAAGGTTTCAGTCCCTGGGTGGTGTTAGTTGATAGTGTTATTACCTGGGTGGTGTTAGTGACGGTGTCAGTACCTGGGTGGTGTTGGTGAAGGTGTCAGTCCCTGGGTGGTGTTAGTTGATAGTGTTATTACCTGGGTGGTGTTAGTGACGGTGTCAGTACCTGGGTGGTGTTGGTGACGGTGTCAGTACCTGGGTGGTGTTGGTGACGGTGTCAGTACCTGGGTGGTGTTGGTGACGGTGTCAGTACCTGGGTGGTGTTAGTGACGGTGTCAGTACCTGGGTGGTGTTGGTGACGGTGTCAGTACCTGGGTGGTGTTGGTGACGGTGTCAGTACCTGGGTGGTGATAGTGATGGTGTCAGTACCTGGGTGGTGGTGTCGAGCTCCTCCTGCAGTCTGCTCTTCTGGGTTTTGAGGAGCTCCACCTCCTTCCTGAACTCCACCCGGTCGGCCTCCACCTGCTGCTGCAACGTCTCGCTCTCCTGTTTTGATTGGCTCCTCAGGGCCGTCAGCCTGTCACGGAACTCCTGTTCCAGGTCCCTGTCCAATCGGAGAGCGGCTGGTTGAAACAGAGGCCTCCTCTTGGGGCTGGATATTGGTTATGATCAGGGTGTGAAGTACCTGATGCGGCTGTGGTTGAGCGTTTCCATGGCAGCGTGCCCGTCGTCCCCCTCCCTGACCAGCTGGAGGTTCCTGCGGTCGGCCGCCTGGAAGTCACCTCTGACCTTATCCCTCTCCCTGCTGACCTGCTCCAGCTGCAGCCTACACACACACACACACACACACACACACACACACACACGTGGGCGTTATATGTTTAGGTGTCCTACTGTAGGTGCTGTGTGTGTGTGTGTGTGTGTGTGTGTGTGTGTGTGTGTGTGTGTGTGCGTGTGTGTGTGTCCTACTGTAGGTGCTGTGTGTGTGTGCGTGCGTGTGTGTGTGTGTCCTACTGTAGGTGCTGTGTGTGTGTGTGTGCGTGTGCGTGTGTGTGCATGTCCTACTGTAGGTGCTGTATCTCGAGGCGGTAGGACACCAGCGCCGCCTGGTGGACGCTGTTCCTGCTGCTCAGCATCTCGCGCTCCAGAGCCTCGCTGAGGTCACACAGACTCACACGCTCCTCCGGGGGGAAGTCCAGAACCTACACACACACACACACACACACACACACAGAAGGAGATGCAGGAGGTTAAGGAGGTGCTAGTGGACACCCACTGCCGTGGCACCAGTAGACCTGGACCAGGACCGACCTGCAGGATGTCCTGTCCGTTGGGGACCCCCTCCTGGGTCCAGAGGGCCACGACCCGCTCCGGGCCGGTGCTGCCCGACCCGTCGTCCAGACAGCTGAGGACCCGCTGGCCCGCGGAGACACAGAGGACCGCTGGGGGGGCGGGGCGGACCGCCTGGGAGGACATGGGGGGGGGGGGGGGAGGGGAGACAGAGAGAGAGAGAGAGAGAGAGAGAGAGAGAGAGAGAGAGAGAGACGGAGAGAGAGAGAGAGAGAGACGGAGAGAGAGAGAGAGAGAGAGAGAGAGAGAGACGGAGAGAGAGAGAGAGTCAGAGAGAGAGCGCTAGAGTCACCGGTATGTCCAGAGTATCATTCCCATTCCTATAGCGGTTGAGCTATCGGGTCTCTGTGGTTCTGTGTGGTTCTCCGCTCACTAATGAAAACACTCAGCTCTCAGACTCAACACACACACTAAAGACTTCCCACACTGCTCATAAACTCTGTTCGCCGTGTTATGTTGGAATTTTAATCTGGATTAGTGGAACTATAATCTGGTTGAGGGGGTTTGGGGCCACATCTCCTCCTGTCCGCCCAGACCTCCTCACGTCCTCATCATCATAGAGTTGATTCAATATTATCAGAATCCAGAAGACTTGAGAAAACGACCAACCATAACAAGGCCCAATCCCCATTTCTACCCCTTCCCCCTTCCCCTTCCCCCTTCAAAACAAGGGGAAGGGGTAAGGGGTAGAAATGGGATTTGGCCCAAGCCTCCCTCCTCTCGACCACTGGGCCCTCCAGACTCCCGAACCCTTCGGCTTAGGGTTCAGGTCTTTGTTCTACTCGTCTTTAATGTACTTATTGACGTTAACTCTGGACAGTTGATCTACTGCCATCCAATCAGAACGTCTCCGTGGAACAACAGTGATGGCTTGATTTAGTTTGTTTAGTTTAGCCCACTCACAGGTTAGCACACAGGTTAGGTTTGAACGCTCACAGGCTAGGTTAGCATGCTCACAATGTAGGTTAGCAAGCTCACAGGCTAGGTTAGCACGCTCACAATCTAGGTTGGCACGCTCACAGGCTAGGTTAGCACGCTCACAGGCTAGAACACTCACACAGTCATGGGCTAGCCTGCGCACAGTTTAGATTAGCACGCTCACAGGCTAGGTTAGCAAGCTTCCAGACCCACAGACTAACACCAAAGACAGACGGCAGGTACACAGAGGTACAAGCCCCGCCCACACTATAAGGTTGGTCACTTGACTGACAGCTGCAATCAGTTTGCTGATTGGCCAGGCTCAATATTGGGCTTGTGTGTTTGTGTGTGTGTTTACCTTGTGTTTGGGGTGCCATCTTGGAGTGGAGGTGATGGGGGCGTGGTCTCCCTCCCCATAGAGATGGTCAGCTGACTCACTCAACAGCTCCTGAAAACCGGGTAAAAGGTCAAATATAGGTTCACTTCAAGTGTTTTGTGTTAAAGATGTTGTTGTTGTTTTGTTGTGTTCTTGTTTTGTTTAAAACATGTTCATTGTTTTGTGCTGTCCCGTCTTCTATTGTGTGCCTGTGTTGTGTTGTTATACTGCGTTGTTTTAGGTCATATTGCTATTCATGGTATGTACCTGTGTGTTGTGTAGTGTGGTGTAGTATAATGTGTGTACCAGTGTGTTGTGTTGTGACGTCTCAAGGTCATCACACATCTGAGACTCCGCCTCCTTCTCCAGAGCTCCGCCCCCTTCTCCCCCCTCCTGGACGCCATCTTCCTCTGACTTCAGGCTCTGAGAGAGAGAGAGAGAGAGAGAGAGAGAGAGAGAGAGAGAGAGAGCATAAACATAAGAACAGTAGTTTGTGACAGTGTGTGTGTGTGTGTGCCTGGGTGTGAGTGTGCGTGTGTGTGTGGGTCTTATGAATGAACTCCATTGTTAAATATTCAACAGATTTATGTAACATTTATGTAACGCTTTTAGTCACGAACAATATGTGCCTCCCTCTCCCTCCCTCTGTTTCGAACTCTATCTCTCTCTCTGTTTGTCTGTCTCTCTTCCTCTGTCTCTCTCTCTGGTTGTCTCTCTCTACCTGTCTCTCTCTGTTTCTCTCTCTCTCCCTCTGTCTGTCTCTCTCTCTGTGTTTCTCCCTCTGTCTCTCCTCCTCACTCTCTCTTTCTTTCCCTCCCTTCTCTCTCTTACCCCCTCAGTCTCTCTCTCCTTCTCCCTCTCTCTCTCTCTGACCCATATTTATAATTGTATTTGTTTATCTTCATCTTCCAAATGATTTAAAGCTGCAATGTTTCAACTAGTTTAAAATGACCTGGACCTGGTCTTAATCTGGTCTGTACCTGGTGTGTAAATGGTCTGTACCTAGTCTTAATCTGGTCTCTTCCTAGACTCAATCTGGTCTCTACCTAGTCTTAATCTGGTCTCTACCTAGTCTTAATCTGGTCTCAACCAGATTTTATTCTGATCTCTACCTGGTCCCAACCATTCTTAATGAGGTCTCTACCTGGTCTCTACCTAGTCTTTATATGGTCTCTCCCTAGTCTTTATATGGTCTCTCCCTAGTCTTAATCAAAGTAATAAATCATTAACCTGTGGTAACCATCTTGAACGGTACAACAAAGAGAGAATATCTAATATCAGATATGTATATATCTTATGTATTTAACGTTTTATACTTAGACCACTTTATTGTTCACCTGCTTTGGCAATGTAAATTGTTTATTTCTCATGCCATAAAGCTTTCTGGAATTTAATTTAATAGAACTGAGAGAGAGATAGAGACAGAGAGAGTCAAAGACAGAGAGAGAAACAGAGAGTCAAAGACAGAGACAGAGAGAGAGATACAGAGAGAGATAGAGAGTCAAAGACGATAGAAACAGAGAGTCAAAGACAGAGACAGAGAGAGACGGAGAGAGAGAGAGAAACAGAGAGTCAAAGACAGAGACAGAGAGACAGAGATACAGAGAGAGATAGAGAGTCAAAGACGATAGAAACAGAGAGTCAAAGACAGAGACAGAGAGAGACAGAGAGAAACAGAGAGTCAAAGACAGAGACAGAGAGATTCAAAGACAGAGAGAGAGAGACAAAGAGAGAGAGACAAAGAGAGAGAGAGAGTCAAAGACAGAGAGAAACAGAGAGTAGAAGACGGGGACAGAGAGAGACAGAGGTAGAGACGGAGAGAGAAACAGAGAATCAAAGAGAGACAGAGGGTGTTGGGTATCTTTGATCAACAGCCAAAAACAACACAGAACAGCCAGTGTATGTGTGTGTGTGTGTGTGTGTGTGTGTGTGTGTGTGTGTGTGTGTGTGTGTGTGTGTGTGTGTGTGTGTGTGTGTGTGTGTGTGTGTGTGAGTTTATCCAGCTTTGAGGGTGGAGTAGTCAGAAGTAACATTCCACACGATCCCACACTTCCTGAACCCCCCTCCCCCCTTAGACCAGACCCTGGACCCAGACTCGGTCTGGTCCCAGTCCGACGAAGATCCCCTGGTCAGCCCCCCCGGCTGGAAGGAGGGGAGGGCCCCCCGGCTGGGGGTGGGAGGGACCTCCTGCTGGCAGCATGACCAGGGTGTCTGGGGTTCAGGCATGTCGCCCAAGGTGTGAATCTGTAAGGAGAACCAGTCTGCCTGCTGAATATCGGTGCTCCAGTGTCCAGGCACCCAGACAAGGGGACAGGGGCCAGACCAGCAGAACAGGACCAGACGAGGAGAACAAGACCTGCGTGTGTGTGTGTGTGTGTGTGTGTGTGTGTGTGTGTGTGTGTGTGTGTGTGTGTGTGTGTGTGTGTGTGTGTGGTCATTCTCAGCCCAGATGGTTACAGTCAACTATCTTCCTGCCAGGTCTCTCTGATTACACACACACACACACACACACACACACACACACACACACACACACACACACACACACACACACACACACACACACACACACACACACACACACACACACACACACACACACACACACACACACACACACACACACACACCGTACCTCGACGCTCTCCAGGGAGGTGGACCGTGGGAGTTTGGGTCTGCGGGCGTCTGTGGGGGAGGCGGGGGGGCTGGTCTGTGCGGGGCCGGCGGGACCACCTCCCGGCGGGGGGTCTGGGTGCGTCCGGCGGCCGTAGCGTTGCGCACCGTTCACGAACTTCGGCTGGACCTCCTCGGGGCGGGCTGCAGGGGGAGGGGGAGGAGCCACATGTGATGTCACTTCCTAGTGTCAGGGACAGCCGTGACATCATCAGGTGATGCCTTGCTTTGCTGTCGGTCAGCGCTGGAAAAGGAACCCCTTAAGGTTGAACCACACTTCTGTGTTGTAGCCGTCGTAACCCCACCCTGGTCTCTATGTCACCGTAGCTCCGCCCTGGTCTCTACGTCTCCGTATATCCAACATGGTCTCTACGTCTGGTCAAGCTGGTGTGTAGTGAGCGTTCTGGCACCGATTGGCTGCCGTGCATCAACCAAGTGGGTGCTACATATTGGTGGTGGTTAGTGAGGTCCCCCCTTCACTTTAGGCGTCTTTGAGTGTTATTAATTATTATTATTCTTCATGTTTAACCTCTGTTTTCCTTTTATTCCTAGTCTGTTTTACATAGTTTTGAATGATGACTATATGCTCTGTAAGGTGACCTTGGGTGTCTTGAAAGGCGCCTCTAAATTAAATGTATTATTATTATTATTATTACGTCAACGTAACCCCTGGGTCTCTACGTCAACGTAACCCCTGGGTCTCTACCCCCTGGGTCTCTACCTGGGTCTCTAACTGGGTCTCTACCCCCTGGCTCTCTACCCCCTGGGTGTCTACCTGGGTCTCTAGACCCAGGGTCTCTGCGCTATGCATCTCTACGTCACCGTACAACTCTCATAAGCTACTTGAGTGTCGTCTGCTAGCCACTGTGCTAAGATACATGAGGGTCGTCTGCTAGCCACTGTGCTAAGATACATGAGGGTCATCTGCTAGCCACTGGGCTAAGCTACTTGAGTGTTGTATCCGAGCCACTTTGCTAAGCTACATGAGTGTTGTCGCCTAGCTTCTGTGCTAGGCTACATGAGTGTCGTCTGCTGGCCACTGAGCTAAGCTCCATGATTGTTGTCTGCTAGCCACTGTGCTAGGCTACATGAGTGTCATCTGCTAGGCACTGTTCTAGGCTACATGAGTGTCTTCTGCTAGCCACTGTGCTAAGCTACATGAGTGTACCGGCTAGCGTCCAGTCTGTCTGGAGAGCCATGGGTGGGGCCGCACCAGAGTTATGTGTGGAATACGGACCACGGCTTTTAAATCCTCCAGGCAACCGACAGCTCTTGAGAGCAGCTAGGCTAATTAGAGGTTAGCCAGTAGCGCTAGCCCTTGCTAGCCCTGTACACAACCAGTCAGAGGAGGTGGAGAGGGGTCCAAGTCCCAGGATGATAGTATGATTCTGAATTGTTCCTTGACAGTAATTAAACCAACATATTGTCTCTTCATCACCTAAGCTTATCCCACCTAACAGGATGATGATGAAGAGCAATGAAATGTTTTGAGTCCCAGAAATATTGGTTTGAGAAGATGTGTAGTAGGAAAAGGAGGAAGATACACAGCTAACTGCCACTCAAAATAAATAACCCAAGTCCTACTGAAGCCTCATTAACTAACCCCAGTCCTACTGAAGCTTCAGTATCTAACCCCAGATCAACTGAAGGTTCATTAACTAACCCCAGTCCTACTGAAGGTTCATTAACTAACCCCAGATCAACTGAAGGTTCATTAACTAACCCCAGTCCTACTGAAGGTTCATTAACTAACCCCAGATCAACTGAAGGTTCATTAACTAACCCCAGTCCTACTGAAGGTTCCTTTACGTTCAGTTTTTGATCCAGGACCTCAACTACCAGTGTTCCCACTGCTCCTCCTTGTCCTACAATGACCCCCCGGGGCTCAGACCCACCTGGCTCCAGGTAGCTGCTCTCATCCTCAGAGGTGCTGAGGTCCACCGAGCGGGACAAGATGGCCACCAGGCCATCTTTAAACTCATCGAAGCTCACCTGCCCAGGAGGAGAGAATTGTGGTCACGTTGCAGTTACAACTACATTGTAACTGCTATATACTCATCTGGTACATACCAATACGATTTTTTTTGTTTTACTCATGGAGAGAAATGTGACGGTTTGTGTGTGTTTGTGTACATGTATGTGAATATATGTGTGTGTGTGTGTTTATGTGTGTGTGTGTGTGTCTATGTGTGTGTCCGTGTGTGTGTGTGTCTATGTGTGTATCTGTTTATATGTGTGTGTGTGTGTGTGTGTGTATAGATGTGTGTGTGTGTGTGTGTGTGTATGTGTGTGTATATGTAGGTGTGTGTGTCTGTGTGTGTTTATACATGTGTGTGTTTGTTTATACGTGTGTGTGTGTATATGTGTGTGTGTCTATGTGTGTGTATGTGTGTGTTTGTCTATGTGTGTGTGTATGTGTGTGTGAGTGCCTCTGGGTATACGTGTGTGTCTATGTGTGTGTGTGTGTGTGGGGGTATATGTGTGTGTCTATGCGTGTGTGTGTGTGTGTGTGTGTGTGTGTGTGTGTTTGTGTGTGTGTGTGAGAGTGCCTATGGGTACACGTGTGTGTCTATGTGTGTGTGTGTGTGCGTCCCCCCACCCTAGCGTACGGCCGGCCCCCCAGCAGGGTCTCCAGCAGCAGGTGGAGGTGGGGCTCCAGGTGCAGTTTGGTGCAGAGCTCTGTCAGCTCCGCCCGGTCCAGGCGGCCCGTAGCCGTGGCATCACAGCTGTCAAACACCTCCCTCAGCTGGGCCACGTGCTCCATCCTGCCCCAGGGGTAAGAGGTCAGGGGTCAGAGGTCAGCCAGTCCACTATCACCTCGTCGAGCTCCGTCATGAACCAGGAGAGCTCCAAGACCACGTCCCCCCAGGCCTTCAGTGGAGCGCAGGTTCACAGCCTGGTTAGTGCTAACGTATTGATGGTTTCTGCTGGTCCAGAGTCTCAGAGCTTCACGCTCGGCCTCTGTATGTGGGGCTGGGACCAGGTGTGGTGGTCTGTGAGAGACCTGGTCCCTCTGGTGGACCCCCAGGAACAGAACCTATTCACCTTGAGGACAGAGGGCTGGCCTCACTCAGACAAACTACTTGCTAGTTAGCTGGTTAGTTAATTAGTTCATTCCTAGCAAGTCCCTTTAGTTACTAGTTTGTGGCTGATAGGTTGTTACTTTAGCTGGTAGTTAATGATCTAATGGTCCAGGCATTGATAGGTAGGTTGGATTAGGGTTAACAGGGATGTGACCGCACTCATCGAACCTTTTGATCCAATCACATTCCTTTGTGAAATGCTACGATACATCCCATTGAGTAAGAGGTGCTAGGGTCCATGAGAGTGACAGCAGGGGCTTGAGGATCACAGCGAGGCTCTGTGACACATGAGGAGATCAGCAGGCTAGAGATGAACGGACTCCACTGGTCCCGATCTGTAGGCACACAGGAACCTCTCTACAGAAGGACACAACCGTTCTGACCTCATTAGACCAGCGAGCGGACTGCATTACAGTTTAAAGACCTCCACATTTTAACTTCTCACCTGTCTGTCTGTCCCCTCACCCGTCTGTCCCCTCACATGTCTGTCCTCTCGCCTGTCTGTCAGTCCCCTCACCTCTCTGTCCTCTAACCTGTCTGTCTGTCCCCTCATCTGTCCGTCTATACTCATCTGTCTGTCCCCTTATCTGTCTGTACTCTCGGCTTTCTGTCTGTCCCCACACTTGTCTGACCTCTCACCTGTCTGCCCCATCTCTCATCTGTCTGTCCTCTCATCTTTCTATCCCCTCACCATTCTGTCTGTCCCCTCATCTGTCTGTCTGTCCTCTCACCTGTCTGTCTGTCCTCTAATCTGTCTGTCTCCTCACCTGTCTGTCTGACCTTTCATCTGTCTGTCTGTCCACTCTTCTTGTTACGTAACACGACCGACAGACTCTGTGTCTCGGGTTCCCAGCAGAAGCCTTTAGGGAAGAACTTCGAAGAATAACTAGAGTTTGGAGGTGGAGAATATGATGATGATGGTGGTGGTATTAAGGACATAACAACTCATATCAAGCCCAAGGCTGGAGCTAACGGCTAGCTCCTGGTTCTAATAACAATGTCTGAGTGTATATATTAGCTTAGTTTAAGTTTGATAAGACCACAAACACGGGTTTGAACACCGCGGGGGACGTATGGTTCAGCCCGGTGAGGCTCGCGGTGTCAGGTCATTCCAACGGGTCGGCTCGAGGCGCGTCATCACCATGGGAACGAGACGGGAAACAAAGGGCTCGAGGCGACACAAGAAAGTAACCACAACAGTCCAGTCCGCGCGCCTCAGTCCGGACCAGCTACGGAGCCCCGCTAGACCCAAACCCCCCTCTCCCCCAGCGGACTGCACAGACCCGGACTGCGGACCAGGACGTGGTCCAAAGTAGCAAGGAGACCCGCTTACCTCCGGGAGAAGCGGACCTTGGTTCAGGTTTCCGCCATGCGGGGGTTTCGGGTCCTGTTCACGGCGGCGTGGCGGGGTGATGATGATGCGTTATCCCGGGACGTGTAACGGAGCCTGGCACAGAGGCGCTACTCCTCGCGGGAACTTAAGGTCCTCGCTGCGGACCGCGGAATGGGCCCCGCCTCCCGACGGCTCTGATTGGACCGTCATTTAAACTCAAGTGGTCCGGAAGTTTGTAACGCACTGCAGTGAAACAGACCGTATGTGAAGCTATTTGAAAAGGCGAAGACGTCGAAAGAGTCCGACTGTATTTAATCAACAGAATAAAACTGCACATGTGCGTGCGTTAAGATACGAGATCATCGTGACCGAAATAGAGAACGAACTTTATATTAGTTCAGCATTGCAGTGTGTAATGGTAGTGGTTGATGGAGGTGGTGAAATGATGATGTCTCCCTAGTAAAATAAAACATTACACTATAATAAATCAAAGACAAGAGCTAGTTTGGAAATAATACAACATTTAAATGGGTTTTACTATATAATATACAGGAATAATATAAAATACCAAAAGTATTATCCTACTGTTTCATATAGGTGAGGTTTATCATAGTTAACATGTATTCGAATATACATGTTGAGACAAATTTATGCTTTAACATCAGTAACTGATGCCACTTGTTCTACTTTGCTGATCCTCCTCATTCTGTATGATCTGGATCCAAGCCAAGTGTCAGACACATTATGTGTACAAAAGTGAACGAGTTAACTACTCTTCCCATAATCCATTGCTGACCTTTTCCGACTTCAAATCGAAGGGCTCTTCTTGCATCTTTTAACCTTTGTCATTATTATAGTGTTTATATTGTCGGTAAAAGATGTGTCATATATTGTGTTTGGTTTTGTGTGTGTGTGTGTGTGTGTGTGTGTGTGTGTGTGTGTGTGTGTGTGTGTGTGTGTGTGTGTGTGTGTGTGTGTGTGTGTGTGTGTGTGTGTGTGTGTGTGTCTGTGTCTGTGTCAGTAGCAGCGTTTACATGGACACATCTGATCCGATTAGAAGTGGAAGAACAGCTCAATCGGAATAGAAAAGGATCAGATACATACGACTCTGATCGGAATATAATTCTATGCGTAATAGCAGAGGTGGTGTCGTCTGCTTTATTAGACATGTATACACTTATTCCAATTAGTTTGGGGTGGGTGCGGCTACTTTTTAACTTAGAGCAGCTGCAGTAGTTTGCAATTGGTCCACTCCGTCGATACATTTATGCACACAGAACTTGACCTAAATACAATTTAATAGACTATTGATTATGATTTATTTTATTTTTATTATTTATATATGTATACAATCCATATATCAATAGGTTTGGTACAGTATGTTTACAATTTATACATTTAATACAATCTATATCTATGTATACAATTTGATATGGGTACTATATGCAAAATGTACATGTGTTTTCCACCCCAACCCGGTGCAAACTTTGTGTTTATGTCAAGGGAAGACGATTGTTAACATGCCAAAGTAAATCCAGACAATGTGGGGGGTGTTTCATAATCATAAGAACCGATAAGTTCACATTAAGAGCTTAAAGGAGAAATCCGGTGTAAAATGGATCTGGGATATGTTTAGTATGATAACGAGTTGGAATGTTTGTTTGGGAGCAAAAAAGCGTGCATAGACGCATTCTTAAGTTGGCTGTTTTTAGCCGATTCTACCAAAACGCTATAAACTTGGCACAATGGGGGCATGTGTTATGGTAAAAACTAAATCGTTATATTAAACCACTCTAAGGCTTGAAGTAGCCCGACACTTCTTTGGTAGTATAATAAAGGTCTTAACGTATAAAACGAGGCATTGATAACTTTGTAAGTCTATCAGGGACTCGATTGGCGAACACAGAGCTTGCGTGTTGTTGACGGATGGCACAATCTCTGTGTTCGTCAATCTACTTATCGAGTCTTAAAAAGTTAATGCACACCCTGCAGCCAATCAGAATTGAGTATTCCCCCAGACCGTGGTATAAAGGTAGTTAACACAATTAAGTTCCTCTCACACTTCAAATAAAGTAACTAAATGTGCGCATGCGTTCTATATATTTGAAATGAACACAATTTACAATTATATTATTTTACTTATGAAAATCCGAACATCATCATAAAATATGAACTTAAATAAAGCAAATAGGCATATAGCCTCCTTACAATGAGTACTTTCATGAGAGCAGTGTGTCATGGTTTATGAGGTGAATGTTTCACCCTTCTATGTACATCCATCTGTTCACAGTTCAACTATCACCAAACTACTCCACCCATCTATGAACCTCCACCTATACACAGTACAACGTTTTCTTCTAGTTTTTGTTTAGATTAAAATAGACACTGGCTGCATGATTCTTGATCAAATAAGAATCACAATTTTCTAGCTTAGAATTGAGATGCCGATTCTCTCCAGATTTGTTTTCAATTCAAATGTAGACCGCACTAATTTAACAGATACAGGAGGAAATAGAACAACAAATATCACCTGTTGAAAAACAGGAAGGGAACATGTTTCATGAATCAGACACTGAACCGAGAGACGATCAGTATCTCGTCTTCTCTTACTTCACAATCTTTGAACACATCTTTCTGTGTTTTCTTTACGCAAGATGAGAGAGGTAGATATGCCTCTTAAAATGTCAACCAGTCAATATAACAAGTCTGTCTACATTGTGAGGCATCAGTGAGGAGTGGAGATATGTCCCAATGTTCTGAACTGAACAACCTTCTGAAGGGAGCAAATGATCCCAACAGCCTCTGTATTGAGAGGATTCAGTTATAATGGAGTCATTGAACAGATTACTACACACCTCACGGTGAAATGTCCTCAGGACAAAGAAACGCTGTGTGCGGACGGTTCTCCTCTTCATGAAAAAGGCACAACGTGGACAAGAGAACCGGCATCATCCTGTCAACACTAGATCTTCAGAAACGAGACGTATACCTTGTGCATAGTAAAAGACCAAGGTATGATGCGTCCGACTCCTGAACAACATCACCACCATTATGCTGCCCCTTGACCCATTGTGCTGAGAGCTGCTACTCAAGTCCCTTCTGTCCTGTCTGCAAGTCATAGACATGATATTATAACTAATTAAGCTTCTCAGGCCCTTAGTAACAATGGGATTACTGAAACCATCATGAGTTAAATAAATGGTTACCTGATCTGAGTTCTGAAACAATACTTCCCCTATCATCAGGGGTGAGAGGACCGTATGATCCAGTGACACTGCGCTGCCGAGGTCCGCCACCAGGGGCCGTGGGTTGTTTACAGCAGGGCGGAGGTACACCACCAGGGAGCGGGAGCTGTTAACAGCAGGTCGGAGGTCCGCCACCAGGGGGCGTGGGCTGTTTACAGGCGCCTTTATTTGTTCATTTAAATAATGGATTATGTCTTTGATTAAACGATCACTAATCCTAAAAGTAAAAGAAAAAAAAGTGCCAAATGTTATTCTGAATGAAGTTGAATAATTCTTATTGATACATAGAGTTATTTATTATTTTCAATTGAATACGTGTGTACATCTGCATATTGGTGCATTCAATTGATATTTTAACACTGCCAATGTAAGACTTCGTTACAAATACTTGACATGCATCAGAGGTATGTGTGGTGTGGGGCCAAGTCATAGCAGATTGGTCGAACCAGCATCAGTGGGCGTGGATATTTACAGTGACGTCACGGAACTGAACAGGAAGGTAAACATTGAAGAAAACAGCGATAACTCGGGGTCATCGGAAGCGAGTTATGAGGTAACAGCGAGTTATGAAACCTTCTTTCGTCAGCTGATATCCTGGTCAAACCTTTCACCCACGCAGAAGCGCCCACGGCCCGTGGGTGTCTGATGCAGAACTTTCCAAAGCTCCAACGAGACCCAGAAGGACTCCAACACGTCCTCCTGCAGGAGGTCTGACAGCGGGAAGTTAGTTCGGGAATCTGCTTTCTGGTTCCTCCCGAAGCGCCGCCAGTTCCCCCGAGCTGAGTGTTTGTGTCCGCGCCGGGACGCTGTGATGGGGGCCCAGGGCTCCGTGCCGGAGGGGGTCCATGTGGTGGTGATCGGCGGGGGGTTCGGAGGCATCGCGGCCGCCCAGCAGCTGAAGTCCAGCGGTGTCACGTTCACCCTCATCGACCTCAAAGACGCGTTCCATCACAACGTCGGCGCGCTGCGCGCCTCCGTGCAGGACGGTAGTTATATCAACGATGATGATATAGTAATGTGTTGTTACTGATTATTTATTTGCATATCAGCTGCCTATTTTCAATCCTACGTTACTGATATTTTGCGTGATGAAAAACGCCGGTGTAGTCATCTGGCCAAACGGGATCTGGAATGACGTTATAAACGGATGTTACTCATGTTATTACAGATGGATGCAGCACACCATATTATGGGCTGTTCATCTTCATCTCATCTCATTTTCTTCCGCTTATCCGGGGTCGGGTCGCGGGGGGAGCAGCTCAAGCAGGGGGCCCCAGACTTCCCTTTCCCGGGCCACATTGACCATCATTCATCTTCATGATGATGGTTATTCTGGGTTGTTCATCCTCAACATGACGACGATGCGATTATTATGGGCTGTTCACCCTCAACATGCAATGATGATGATGGTTATTATGGGCTGTTCCTCAGGCTTTGCCCAGAAGACCTTCATCCCCTATGCAGAGACGTTTGGAGAGAGCTTCACCCAGGGACGGGTGGTGCTGGTGGAGCCAGAGGGACAGAGGGTGGTGTTGGAGGACGGGCAGGTGGGTGGGGTGGAGGAGGAAGATCTGAAGGATGGAATTATTGATTGTTTGATTGATTGATTGATTGATTGATTGATTGATTGGGGATCTGAATGAAGGATTGATTAGGGAGGGTGTCTTCCAGGAGGTACTCTACTCCCACCTGATCCTCTGCACCGGTACGGAGGGCCCCTTCCCGGGGAAGTACACCAGCCCCTCCTCCACCCAGACCGCCGTCCAGAGGTACCAGGACCTCCTCCAGCAGGTGACGTAGCCCGCAGCCCCGGAGACACCAACCACACCCTACAAACTAGCCCCACGCCTGGGGATTAGCCCCAAACACTAGCCCAAGGATACACCATCCCAAGGACACACTAGCCCATACAAACCAGCCATCAAATACTGTAAACACTAGCTTTAAGTCTTCCCTAAGTGTAAGAGTAAGTGTGTGTGTGTGTGTGTGTGTGTGTGTGTGTGTGTGTGTGTGTGTGTGTGTGTGTGTGTGTGTGTGTGTGTGTGTGTGTGTGTGTGTGTGTGTGTGTGTGTGTGTGTGTAGATCCAGGCCGCGGGGTCGGTTCTGGTGGTGGGTGGGGGGGTGACGGGAGTGGAGATGGCTGCCGAGATCAAGACGGAGTTCCCAGACAAGAAGGTATGAATGGTCCTCCCGCCCCAGGACGTAGTCTGTACCCCTCTATAGGTCTGGTTCTCCCGCCCCAGGACGTAGTCTGTACCCCTCTATAGGTCTGGTTCTCCAGCCCCAGGATGTAGTCTGTACCCCTCTATAGGTCTGGTTCTCCAGCCCCAGGATGTAGTCTGTACCCCTCTATAGGTCTGGTTCTCCAGCCCCAGGATGTAGTCTGTACCCCTCCATAGGTCTGGTCCTCCAACCCCAGGATGTAGTCTGTACCCCTCTATAGGTCTGGTTCTCCAGCCCCAGGATGTAGTCTGTACCCCTCTATAGGTCTGGTTCTCCAGCCCCAGGATGTAGTCTGTACCCCCTACAGCTCTATGTGTTCTTGAGGGTCCTAAAGGTGTTTCTCCCGGCAGGTGGTCCTGGTCCATTCCCGGATCCCCCTGGCCGACCCGGGCCTGCTTGCCAGCGTCAGGCAGCAGGCGAAGGAGGTCCTGATGGAGAAGGGGGTGGAGCTGGTTCTGGGTGAGACCTTGTGGCGGGGCTTTAGACCCCTGATCACCACCAGTGTCTGTCTGAAGGCCGTGGTGAATGAGTCCTTCTCTCTGGCTCCGGGCAGGCCAGAAGCTGTTGGGCATGGAGGGGGTGGAGCTTAACGTGACCCGGAGGAACCAGCTTCTGACTACAGACCAGGGCACGGAGATCAGGGCCGACCTGGTCATCAGCTGCACCGGGCAGAGGGCCAACTCTGCTGCCTACGCATCCGGCCTGGGTGAGTCTAGACCACCACCCCCCAGAACACACACTGGGTGAGGCTAGACCACCACCCCCCAGACCCCACACTGGGTGAGTCTAGACCACCGCCCCCCTAGACCCCACTCTGGGTGAGTCTAGACCACCACCCCCCTAGACCCCATTCTGGGTGAGTCTAGACCACCACCCCCCCGGACCCCACACTGGGTGAGTCTAGACCACCACCCCCCCAGACCCCCCAAGCCTGGGTAAGGCTAGACCACCATCCCCCAGACCCCACAGCCAGTCTATACCACCACCCCCCAGAACACACACTGGGTGAGTCTAGACCTACGCCCCCCCCCCAGACCCCTAGAGAAGGTCCCTGATGAGGATCTAATACTGAACTCCTTGTTCTTCTCCAGCCGACTGGGTAGCAGAGGATGGATCTCTGAAGGTGAACCCCCACCTCCAGGTGGGGTCGCACCCAAACATCTACGCCATCGGAGACTGCGCCAACATCCAAGAGCCGAAGATGGCGTACCACGCCGGGCTCCACGCCGCCATCGCCGTTAGCAACATCACCAACAGCCTATCAGGGAAGGATCTGTGTACCTACAGCACAGGTAGCTCCCAGCACTATCTCACACAGGTAGCATCTAGCTCCCATCACTAACTCACACAGGTAGCATCTAGCTCCCAGCACTCTCTCACACAGGTAGCATCTAGCTCCCATCGCTAACTCACACAGGTAGCAACAAGCTCCCAATCGTTAACTCACCAAGGTAGCATCTATCTCCCAGCGCTAACTCACACAGGTAGCATCTAGCTCCCAGCGCTAACTCACACAGGAAGCAACAAGCTACCAATCGTTAACTCACCAAGGTAGCATCTATCTCCCAGCGCTAACTCACCAAGGTAGCATCTATCTCCCAGCGCTAACTCACACAGGTAGCATCTAGCTCCCAGCGCTAACTCACACAGGTAGCATCTATCTCCCGACGTTGACTTAGCCCTGCGTTGTGTTGCTATTCACTGCACCGTGTTGCTAGGTAACTGTGTTGTATTGCTAGGCAGCGTGACCATGCTGGTGGCCCTGGGCCGGGACGCGGGCGTGGGTCAGTTCAACGGCTGCCGCCTGCCGCGCATCGCCGTGGTGCTGGGCAAGAGCAAGGACCTGCTGCTGTGGAAGAGCTGGAGGGACATGGGCCAGACCGCCCCCTGACCCGGGAGAGACCCAGACCGCCCGTGACCCAGCAGTCGGTCGTCGTGGAGACGGCTCTGACCTCCTCAGGTTCAGAGCTCAAATTGTGGCGACAGTTTGACCACTGGACCGATACTGTTCCCCAAGTGACCTCTGCCTTGACCCCAGACCTGGTGGTCGTCTACCTCCGGCCCCCTGCTGGGTGGACTGTAGCTTGGATACATATGCATCTCATGACCTCAATTAAAACTGTTTGTCACATTATTGCACTTGAATAAACACATTGCAGATCAATGAGCCGGAGATTGGTGCCAAGCTTTACACTCAAATGTTCTTTATTACTTTTTTTTTTTTCAAAACATTAAAATAGTTTCCAAACTTTAAATAAAATGTAACAGGAGCTTGATCTCAGATTGCTTCATTCATAACCTTGGTTACATTCAACAAGCTAAAGTCGGGCCGTGTGGCCGGCCTTCCATTGCTCTTCAATACTTGTTTGTTGTCATACTTGGTAGTTTTACAGTGCAGACAGTTAACATTCTGATTAAATCTTCTCTAGGGAACAACCCCCCCCCAGCCAACCAGGTCCTTTATAAAGACCAGTATATTCTCCATTTGACTTTTGGAAAGATTTTACCAGCAAGATGTGTAAATTATCTCTCCAAAAACGTGTGAACAACTCTTAGTAAACATTTATCACACCAAAATTCTGAATGTGTTCCTTACTTAGAACCATTAAAATCGGTCCATAGTTGAGGTAGTAGATTGTGTATCGTTTTAAAAAAAATGCCCACTAGAGGGCAGTGATGAGCGGAACACAGCGGCCCACGAGAGGGCAGTGATGAGCGGTACCCCGAGTAGCCACTGAATAAATTATTAAAGATTTAGAAAACAAACATAAGGACTGACGTGAGCCCGGGGAGAAGTCCCAGCTCTTCAGAACACGCTAACGGATCAACCAGCGTCCACCTCCGTGTCGGGACGACCCGAAACGGGACTCCACCCAGAGAGCTCAGGGATGTCGAAGAACCGGCGGACCGAGAGCCGGCGCCTCGCCCTGAGAGCGCCTGCAGGCTCCGCCCCCTCCTCTCAGCACTCCTCAGCCGCCGCACCGGTCCGACCGGTTCCCCGGGTAACGCAGCATCGCTCGGTTGCCAAGAAACACTTCAATGAGGCCATGAGTCTGGAATGTGGGTGGGTGAATGATGCAACGTCCCACCCCCACTGGGGGGGTGGTGAGGCAGGAAGGGTGCGCGTCTTCATGGCAGGTGAACCCAGCAGACCTGACACTGCTAAAAAAGGCATGGCTATAAAACTGGTATACTGCAGAACCGGTTCCAACCAGACTGGTCCCGCAGCACCTCGCTGGTTGGAGAGATTCTTTAAAAAAGGTGAGGTCCCCTCCCGGCCCCTGGGGCCCCCCCGCCCCGCGGGCCCTAGTCCAGCTTGGAGGTCTTGGGGCTCTTGGGGCTCTTGGGGCTCTTGGGGGGCGCGCGGCCCCTCAGGTAGGTCTGGTAGAAGAACTGGGTGAACAGCACCAGGTAGCTGAAGTACATGAGCGAGGCCCACACGATGTTGTCCAGGTGGGAGGGGCAGTCCCCGCTCTGCATCCAGCGGTACACCAGCGCGCTCACAGTCACGCCCATCAGCATCTGGCTGATCTGGGCGCTGGTGATCAGCATGGCCAGCGGGCGCGGCACACGGACGCCCGCCGCGCGCGCCGCGTAGTACGAGTACATGAGCGCGTGCACCGAGAAGTTCATGGTCATGAACCAGCCGCCGCCCGCCACCGTGTCCTTGTAGGAGTACCAGGAGTAGAGCAGCACCGTGATGTGGTGGTACCAGTGGAGGAAGATGAGGCGCTGCTTACGGAGCACGATGAACAAGGTGTCGCCTGGGGATGGACGGCACAGACGGGTCAGCCAGGAGCAGGTAGGGGTTAGACAGTACAGTCCGCTCAGCAAGGGTAGACAGTACAGACAGCTCAGCCAAGAGCAGGTAGGGGTTAGAAAGTTCCGAAGGAACATGGAGTCTGAAGGTATTTTAGGGAGAGTACAATCCATCCAACAGTCAGCAGATGATGGACGACCCAGAGGTCGGGGGTCAGAGGGGAGGGCTTACCGAGCTCCGGAGCCTTGCTGAGGACGAAGGCGTAGGCCCAGAACTTGGAGACGGGAGCGTGGTAGAAGCCCTGGTCACAGATGGACCTCCTGAAGCCCCCGGAGGAGAGCACGTAGAGCATGTACCAGCCGGTGCGGACCGCCCCCACGATGCTGAGAGAGCGAGACGCAGAGTGGAAAGTTCATCATAAAGCCTGCA
>NC_082396.1:7454539-7462039 GCF_031168955.1 Gadus macrocephalus | reverse complement strand
ACAGGTTAGTCTACAGGTAGTTTAGTCTAGAAGTCAGTCTACTCATAGTCTACTGGTAGTTTAGTCTACAGGTAAGTCTAGGTCAGTTTACAGGTAAGTCTACAGGTTAGTCTACAGGTCAGTCAGTTTGCAGGTCAGGCTACAGGTTAGTCTACAGGTAAGTCTACAGGTTAGTCTACAGGTCATTCAGTCTACAGGTTAGTCTACAGGTCAGTCAGTCTACAGGTTAGTCTACAGGACAGTATACAAGTCAGTCTGCAGGTAGGTGGTGTTAAGGTAAAGACACTGAAGCACAGATTTAACCCCCTCTTTAAACCCCTCCCCCTCCCATCTGCCACACTCTGCTCTCTGCCCACATTGGATGGCTGAGGAAGGCTGGTCTGAATCCAATCCTTTGATTGGCTGATAGTGGGAAATAGAGATATGGGGGCGGGGTCCTCACAGACTTAAGCTGGGAGAGAGAGAGAGAGAGCGAGCGAGGTAGAGAGCGTGAGAGAGAGGATTACATTTGTATTAGAGACAGAGCTAGAATAAGGAGAGGACGTTTCCACGGTAACTTGTTTGTTGTTACAAAGATGAGAACACAGGGTAAGCTTTTCCCTCGTCCACTTTGTGTGTGTGTATGTTGTGTGTGTGTGTGTGCCTGTGTGCGTTGGTTTGTGTATATGAATTGGCAAGCATGTACGCGTGTGTGTGGGTGTCTGTTTGTGTTTGTGTATGAAGTACCTGAGGTTGGAGAGTTGCATGCTGGGTAATAAGGGAATCCTATTATCTTTACTAACAGAAGCAGCAGAGTAACAAGGAGACTTTCATCTGTGTGTGTGTATGTGTGTGTGTGTGTGTGTGTGTGTGTGTGTGTGTGTGTGTGTGTGTGTGTGTGTGTGTGTGTGTGTGTGTGTGTGTGTGTGTGTTTGTGTCTGTTTGCCTGTCTGTCTGTCTGTCTGTCTGTCTGTCTGTCTGTCTGTCTGCCTGTCTGTCTCCCAGTCTGTTTCCAGATGGACCAGGAGAGTAAGCCCTCAGCTCCTCAGCAGCTGACCTAGAGCCCCCGGAGGTCAGAGGTCGCCCCCAGGGCATGACCCAGCCAGGCCAGGTCCTCCACCTCTACCTGGAGGTGCGCTCCCCAGGAGGAGGAGGAGATGAGCAGTCAAATCCTCGGATGCTCCAAGGTCCTAGCCCCCCCCCCCCCCTCTCGCCGGACCCCCCCCCCACGGACCGCCCCCCCCGCCCCAGGACCAGCAGAGATCCCAGCTCCCTTCCCCCAGACCCCTTGGACCCCCAGCACCCGGGAGCCCCCCAGCACCCGGGAGCCCCCCCTACGGATCTGCCCCCCCCCCAGAGCCGGCGCTGCCAGGACCCGGACCGGACAAGACTCCTCACCCCTCCAGAGCCCCTCCCCCCCCGGGGAGGCCCCGGTCCGGGGCGAGGGATGCTGTCGGCCCCGCCCGCCTCCCCCAGGCCGCGTCCTGAGGCGGGGCGGCGGTCTGTGGTGACCTTCAGCTACGTGCAGAAGGCCAACGTCCAGAGCCTGGACCCCCCCGGGACCCGGGACCCCCCCAGGACCCGGGACCCCCCCGGGACCCAGGACTACCCCGATTCCCGGGACCGGCCCGGGACCAGGGACCGCCCTGGGACCCGGGAGCCGAGGTGGACGCCCGACCGGACGGACCCCCCCTCGCCGTGGGGGGGGGAGGAGCCTGACAGGATGGACCCCGCCTGGTGCCAGACCCCCCACGGCTCCCCCAATCGCAGCCGGACCGGCCTGGAGCCCCCACGGACCCCGGAGGATGGGGGCTCCCCTGCCCCCCGGCGTGGGCCGGCCGGCCCATGTCCGGGGGGCCACAGCCCCAGTCTGCCCCGACAGCCGGTGTCCCCCTGCGGAGGGTCCTGGGCCGGGTCCGGGTCCGGATCCTGGTCCGGGTCCTGGGCTAGGGGCCCGGTCTCCCCGCGGGCCACCCGCACCCTGCCCTGCAGACCCCCGGCCCAGGACCCCGATCCGGCGAGCAGCAGCTGGTCCGGGGGGCCTCAAAGGAGCCCCATGCTGGGCCGCTCCTCCTCCCCTGCCAGGAGGTCCCAGAACCAGGACCCCCCACCGCCCTGGCTGGGGGACGAGAGCCCCCGCTTATCCAGCCGCTACCGACCCCCGTTGCATGCTGGGAGGCCCACTGACATCCAGCACCACATCCCTGTTAGCACTAGCACTAGCTACCATACTAGCCCCCCCTGCAGCATTAGCCCCAATGCTAGCCCAACGTTCAGCACTAGCTACCATGCTAGCCCCCCCCGCAGCATTAGCCCCCATGCTAGCCCAACGTTCAGCACAAGCTACTATGCTAGCCCCCCGTTAGTCACTAGCTACCATGCTAGCCCACCGTTTAGCACTAGCTACCATTCTAATCCATCGTTAGGAGCTAGCTACCATGCTAGCCACCATGCTAGCCCCCCCTGCAGGACGAGCTACCATCTAAGCGACACCAGCATGACCTTGAGTCACAGCGCTCACAATGATCGTAGCACTGGTAACAATAACATGCACCAACATGCTAGGAATAGCATGCATCCTAGTGCTAGCAGTAGCCCTCACAGGTCAGTCTATTCACCCCAAGGCTACAGCATCGCTAGCGATGCTAGCAATAGTAGCAATGCTAGAAGACCATCAGCTAGCAGCCGGAGCAGCTCCCCCGCTAGGAGCCCTGAGGTAGCTCGTAGGCTAGCTAACAGGCTAGCCCTGGAGGCGTCCCGGTCCTCCCTGTTCACCGAGCGCCGCAGCCCCCCCCCTGAAGACCCACCGCCTGACGGCCCCCTGGTGGAGGGGCTCATTCACGGAACAACCTCGCCCTGGGCCTCCTCCCCCGCAACCCCCCAGGACCCGGCCCCCCTGCTGCGAGCAGAACCAGACCGTTCGGAACGTGGGGGTACCCTCTGTCCAGTGGGGGGAGGCCAGGACCCCTGGAACCGGCACCCCGCCCCCTCCAGCCCCGCCCCCTCCAGCCCCGCCCCTTCAGGCCACACCCCCTCGAGCCATTCCCCTTCAGGCCACAACAATTCAGCCCTTCAGCCTCCTCAGTTCAGGGGGGAGGGGGGCTCCAGGAGGCTGCTGACCCCTAGAGAAGAGGCTCCTCCAGGGGGCCCCTCCCCCCGAGACCTGGACCCGGGGACCCCCCCGGAATCCGGAGGGGGGGCGGGGCCCTCTCCTCACACAGAGGAGGGGGACGGAGGAGGAGGAGCGGAGGGGCGGAGGAGAGGGGCGGGGTCCTCCTCCCAGAGCTCCAGCGGGGTGACGGGCAGCGTGTCCGGCAGCGGGGGGGGGCGGGGCCAGCGGGGGAGGCGGGGCCTCCCAGACGGACGCGGAGGGCAGTTTGTCCCCAGAAAGCTGCAGCCAGTCCAGTCAGCGGAGCGACACGCCCACAACACCACAGGTGGGGCGGGGTCTATGTTAATAGGGATCAGGGCTGTGCTGATGGGCGGGGTCTATGTTAATAGGGGGGTGGGGCTGTGCTGATGGGCGGGGTCTATGTTAATAGGGGGGTGGGGCTGTGCTGATGGGCGGGGTCTATGTTAATAGGGGGGTGGGGCTGTGGTGATGTGAGGGGTCTATGTTAATAGGGGGGTGGGGCTGTGGTGATGTGAGGGGTCTATGTTAATAGGGGGGTGGGGCTGTGGTGATGTGAGGGGTCTTTGTTAATAGGGGGGTGGGGCTGTGGTGATGTGAGGGGTCTATGTTAATAGGGGGGTGGGGCTGTGGTGATGGGCGGGGTCTTTGTTAATAGGGGGGTGGGGCTTTGCTGATGGCCGGGGTCTTTGTTAATAGGGGGGTGGGGCTGTGGTGATGTGAGGGGTCTATGTTAATAGGGGGGTGGGGCTGTGGTGATGGGCGGGGTCTTTGTTAATAGGGGGGTGGGGCTTTGCTGATGGCCGGGGTCTTTGTTAATAGGGGGGTGGGGCTGTGGTGATGTGAGGGGTCTATGTTAATAGGGGGGTGGGGCTGTGGTGATGGGCGGGGTCTTTGTTAATAGGGGGGTGGGGCTGTGGTGATGTGAGGGGTCTATGTTAATAGGGGGGTGGGGCTGTGGTGATGGGCGGGGTCTTTGTTAATAGGGGGGTGGGGCTGTGGTGATGTGAGGGGTCTATGTTAATAGGGGGGTGGGGCTGTGGTGATGGGCGGGGTCTTTGTTAATAGGGGGGTGTGGCTGTGCGTACAGCAGACCTCTGGCCGTGTTCTTCAAAGTCTACTTCACTGATCCGCAGAGCGAGACCACTCCAGACCCGAGTGCACGATCCCAGAGGATCGCTCAGGCCAAGTGGGAGTTCCTGTTCGGAGTCTCCACCCAGGACCCCGGCAGCTCTACAGGTGGGTCTACTGGTTCCACTGGCCAGCCTCCCAGTTGGACCACAGTCTGCAGCACTAAGAACCCTTCTCTCCAGCAGACGGCCGCCCTCTGACCCGCCCCCCCCCCCCACTCCCTCCACCTGAAGCTGACCAATCAGCAGAGCGGCTGGGAGCTGGAGGGTCAGAGGTCATCGGGGCAGCAGCAGGTGCAGCATGTCCAGGTGGAGCTGGTGACCCTCAGCCCGCCTGGCTCCGCCCCCAACGCCGGCTCCTCCCCCAACACCGGCGTCATCCGGCGGCGCATCACCTACTCTGAGACCGACCTGGACACCGTCCCGCTGAGGTGCTACCGCGAGACGGACCTGGACCAGGTAGGACCTGTCACGCAGACGGACCTGTCACTCACCATTACCTGTCACTCACCATCACCTGTCACTCACCATGACCTGTCCCTTACCATGACCTGTCACTCACCATGACCCCCTTTCACTCTGCTCTAACGAGTCACTCCGGTGACACCATGTTGATTTTATGGTGATTTCATAGGGTGCACTACTGCACTGTGATTGGCTGGCTGTTTAAGTCCCCTTTTATTGTTGACCTATGGCAGCGTGTTGCGCCCCCTGAAGGATCTGTCGGCTCCTCCCCCCAGGTGATGCTGGCGCAGGCGGAGGAGGAGCTAGAGGAAGACTCCGCCTTCGGGAGCAACCGCAGCACGCCGGGAACGCCCGGCTCTGGCGATAGCCCTACCCAAAACTCCCAGAGGCTGCTGGGAAAGGCCCGGCAGTGGGCGGAGCCTGATCAGGAAGTAGAGGAGGAGGAGGGCGTGGCCAGCTGGGCAAGCGTCAGGATGCAGGGAGACAGGAAGAGACAGGAAGACGAACGGGAGTCTGGGCTGCTGACCCGGAGGTCAGACACACACACACGCACACGCACACACAAACACGTACACACACACACATACACACACACACACACATTTATATGGTAGCAGATGCACCAACATTGAAGTTGGGGTCGCAAATATTTTCAGAGTTTGAAATGTGTGTGCCCCCAGGTCGGAGGTGTGGGACGGCCCCCTCCAGCTGAGGTGGCCCCTCCCCCTTCCCAGCCCCCCCCAGCTGGACTCCTTCAGCCGGCACTTCGAGAGCATCGTGGAGTCGCACCGCGCCAAGGGACTTCCTTCTCCAGCCTGGACAGCTGGGACCTCCTTCTGAGCCCCGCCCACACCTTCAGCTTCGACCTGTCCACCCTCACGCCCTACATACAGGTGAGACCCCCCTCACGCCCTACATACAGGTGAGACCCCCCTCATGCCCTACATACAGGTGAGACCCCCCCTCACGCCCTACATACAGGTGAGACCCCCCCTCACGCCCTACATACAGGTGAGACCCCCCCCTCACGCTCTACATACAGGTGAGACCCCCCTTATACAGGTGAGACCCCCTCATACAGGTGAGATCCCCCCCCCTCACGCCCAACAAACAGGTGAGACCCCCCCCTCACGCTCTACATACAGGTGAGAACCCCCTTATACAGTTGAGACCCCCTCATACAGGTGAGACCCCCCTCATACAGGGAAGACCCCCCCTCATACAGGTGAGACCCCCTCATACACGGAAGACCCCCCCTCAGACAGGTGAGACCCCTCATACAGGGAAGACCCCCCCTCAGACAGGTGAGACCCCCCCCTCATACAGGTGAGACCCCCTCATACAGGTGAGACCCCCTCTCATACAGGGGAGACCCCCCCTCATACAGGTGAGACCCCCCTCACGCCCTAGATTAAGAATGTCTGTGTTTGTGTACGTGTGTGTGTTTCTGTATGTGTACACGTGTGTTCATGTGTGTTTGCATGTGCATGTGTGTGTGTGTGTGTGTATGTCTGTGTGCACGTGGTTGTGTGTGTGCATTTGCAAGTGTGTGTGTGTGTGTGTGTGTGTGTGTGTGTGTGTGTGTGTGTGTGTGTGTGTGTGTGTGTGTGTGTGTGCACGTGGGTGTGGGTGTGCATGTGTATGTGTGTGTGTAGGCTCAGGGGAGAGAGGGTCCCAGGCAGAAGATGGACCTGAGTTTCGCTCCACTGGTCGAACCGGTTATGTCCGGTCTGGACGAGACGTCGCGTTCCGAGACACCGCCCACCGTGCGGGCGGGGCTTAACGGAGGAGGAGGAGCCAAAGATGACCTCATCCCCAGAATGCGTCCCCGGAGGGAGAGGGAGTCATGGCGACGAGCCAACAGCAGAGACGACGTCCATAAGGCTGACTCCGCCTCCTCGCTCCAGGGCAGCTCCCGGTCAGTCTCTGCTACCCTGGTGTTAGCATTAGCATCGAGCTAATAGGTTCTAACGGTTAGCATCATGCTACAGGAGACTAGCGGTACAGAAGATAACAGGATGCTAAGATGAGTGGTAAGAATCATGGTACATGATGACAGTGAGGTACAGCCAATTACCTCCAAGTTAAAGCCAACACCTGCTGGCTGCAGTGGTCCGCCACCAGGTGGTGGTGCTGGCTGCAGCTCCAGCGGTCCGCCACCAGGTGGTGGTGCTGGCTGCAGCTCCAGCGGTCCGCCACCAGGTGGTGGTGCTGGCTGCAGCTCCAGCGGTCCGCCACCAGGTGATGCTAAAAAGTCACACTGGGATCTGAGAACGGATCCGCTCACTAGAGGAGCCTGGAGCCGGCAGTTAGCCCATCAGCTCTGTCCGATCTGACAGTCATATCAGCAGTAGTTCGAGGGTGTATCTGTGTTTGCGTGTATGTGTGTGTGTGTGTGTGTGTGTGTGTGTGTGTGTGTGTGTGTGTGTGTGTGTGTGTGTGTGTGTGTGTGTGTGTGTGTGTGTGTGTGTGTGTGTGTTGGGTGGGGTTACCTCAGCTCCACTCTAATTAAACTCATGTGGTGCTAAAGCATTCCATGGAAAACCTCAAGAGCACACACACTCTCTCTCTCTCTCTCTCTCTCTCTCTCTCTCTCTCTCTCTCTCTCTCTCTCTCTCTCTCTCTCTCTCTCTCTCTCTCTCTCTCTCTCTCGCTCCTCACTGTACGGTGAACCATAGGCCGCCTCCATTCATGTTTGAACACAATGGAGGAGACATCCAATGTTTATTTAGTCAACGAAGTGGTGACGACAGGAAGGGATGTCACCATGGAAGTTCATTGTCAATGGTTTCCCTT
>NC_082396.1:7437460-7454439 GCF_031168955.1 Gadus macrocephalus | reverse complement strand
CCAGGTACACACACACACACACACACACACACACACACACACACACACACACACATACACACACACACACACACACACACACACACACACACACTCACACACACACGCCCTGACCCAGGTACACACACACACACACACACACACACACACACACACACTGACGCAGGTACACACACACACACTCAGGTGGTTGTGTGTCCTCGTCCCCCCAGGAGGAGCAGGTGAAGTCTCACGAGATCCGGTTCCGGGCGGTCTGCTCGGAGCTGGGCGACCAGACCCCCACCTCCCCCGACTGCAAAGCCAAAGGTCGGGAGCTGGAGGAGCAGAGGCTACGGCTGGAGTACCTGGAGTTTGAGGTAGATGTTCTGGGGTTAACTGATCCATGTGTGTGCAATGTGTATGTAACATGTGTGCAATGTGTGTGTGTATATCGTGTGTGTAACGTGTGTGTGGGTGACGTGGGTGTGACGTGTGTGTATAACGTGTGTGTGTGTGCAACGTGTGTGTGTAACGGTCTGTAACTTGTGTGTGTAACTTGTGTGTGACGTATGTGTAACGTGTGTGTAACATGTGTAACGTGTGTGTGTGTGTAACGTGTGTGTAACGGTCTGTAACTTGTGTGTGTAACGTGTGTTTCATGCAGCAAACGCGCTACGGGACGTACGCCATGCTGCTGCGGGCCAAGCTGAGCGGGCCGGCCCCGGACCAGGACCCCGACCTGGGGGCCTTCGAGGCGCGGCTGCTGGAGGAGCCGGGGCTCCAGAGGGCCCGCTCCAGCCCCACGCTGCCCCAGGACAGCGGCTCCTCGCTGGGCTGCACCGGCCGCCAGAAGAGCCACAAGCAGCGGAGCTCCAGGAGGGGCCAGGCCGCCGCGACCGGGGGGCAGGCCTAGACCAGGACCCGGGTCTGGGGGGGGACTGGGGCTCTGGGGGGGGGACCTGGAAGTCTGGGGGAAGCCCAGAAGGAGGAGGCGGATGGAATGATGGATTGACTGATTGTCTCCGCCAATCACCTTGACGAGCATCTCCATGGTAACCGTCCTTCATGGTGAGGTCCTGGTCATCATCCTCTCTGCAGAACTCAAACTCTCCTCCCGTTGCCAGGGGGTTGCCATGCCAACCAATGGAGCTAGCGTGGGAATGTTGCCGTGGCAACGCAGCCAAAGGCCCAGCAGCCCCAGCTTTTTGTCCCCGGCCAAACAACCCCCACAATGCACCTGGGAGCCAACTGGTCCTCAAAACGCTCTCACACACATATCCCACACACATATATGTACCACACACACCCACACACACAAATGTATGAACACACACACACACACACACACACACACACACACACACACACACACACACACACACACACACACACAGACGTTACATCACGTCCTCATGTCCCGGCTGTGAATCAGAACATGCCAGCTGGTCCCTGGCTCTGCTGGGAGGGACCGCCGGGCCCCTGGGGGGCCACACCGCCCCCTGGGCAGCCGTGGGAGGGGCCAGTAACCATAGAAACCCAGGCCAAAGCAGATCTCATGATGATGGCCACCAGCCACTGAGAAACCAAGCAATGCATCATGGGACATCAGGGGATTGACACTCTGGCAGCACGCCTGCTTGTGATTGGACGGCCGTATAAGAGCTTGAGGTCAGGTGTTTGAATACGTGTGTCTCCGCTGTGCTATGCTAACGGCTAACGGCCTCCTGCCTGTCCACCATAAGACTCTTTTAACCCCGTCAGACAGGCTACTGTACAAGCCAGTGACTAGCTATACGTAAGCATTACCCATCTATTTGCTAGCTTTGTGTTAGAATTGCTAAGCTAGCAGCTAACTATGAGTTTGCATTACATAGCTAGCGGCTAGCTAAATGTTATTACAGCAAGTGGCTAGCTATGTGTTAGCATTAACTGCTGGCTAGCTTTGTGTTAGCATTATCAAGCTACCTACTAGTTTTGTCTTAGTATTGTCAAACAAGCTGCTAACAATGTGTTAGCATTACATATCTTGCTGCTAGCTATATGTTAGCATTACATAACTAGCAGCTAGCTAGATGTTGACATTACCCAGCTAGCAGACAGCTACATGTTAGCATTACCTGCTGGTTAGCTATGTGCTAGCATTATCTAGCTACCTACTAGTTTTGTCTTAGTATTGCCCAGCAATCTGCTAACCATATGTTAGCATTACCCAGCAAGGAGCTATGTGTTATATTTACAGAGCGTTCTCTGAGTGATGTGTGTTCTTTGGTTCTTCACACAGTACTCTGCTGTTCAATAGTACCGTAATGGTACTCTACCTTCTCTAAAGCCTTGGTGTGACTCTAGAGCTCTAAACTGGACCTCATCTCATATCCTGTTAGTGTACAAATAACCATTCAAGGATTCATCTTCAATACCTTTAAATGACAGCAGCTGATTGGCTAATCCTGGAGCACGATGTTGTCATCTGGACTCACTTGTCAGAAGCCTCACCTGGCAGAAGCCTCACCTGGCAGCAGCATCACCTGAGCTGTGGAACATCTGGATCATCGGTTCCTCTTCTGATTCTTTAAAGACCTCCAGCACAACGGAGTGTTAAGATGAACAGCTGGCATTGACTGGGAGCTATGGGAACCAGTACCAAACCATAGGACTGGAAGCTGGACCAGTAATAAACCATAGGACTGGGAGGAGCTGGACCAGTAACAAACCATAGGACTGGGAGCTATGGGAACCAGTACCAAACCATAGGACTTGTAGCTGGACCAGTAAGAAACCATAGGACTGGGAGGAGCTGGACCAGTACCAAACCAGTGTACTGGGAGCTGGACAAGTAATAAACCAGTGTACTGGGAGCTGGACCAGTAACAAACCATAGGACTTGGAGGAGCTGGACCAGTAACAAACCCTAGGACTGGGAGCTGGACCAGTAATGAACCGTAGGACTGGGAGGAGCTGGACCAGTAACGAACCATAGGCTTGGGAGAAGCTGGACCAGTAATAAACCATAGGACTGGGAGGAGCTTGACCAGTACCAAACCAGTGTACTGGGAGCTGGACAAGTAATAAACCAGTGTACTGGGAGCTGGACCAGTAACAAACCAAAGGACTGGGAGGAGCTTGAACAGTACCAAACCAGTGTACTGGGAGCTGGACAAGTAATAAACCAGTGTACTGGGAGCTGGACAAGTAACAAACCATAGGACTTGGAGGAGCTGGACCAGTACCAAACCCTAGGACTGGGAGCTTGACCAGTAATAAACCATAGGACTGGGAGGAGCTGGACCAGTAGCAAACCATAGGACTGGGATGAGCTGGACCAGTAACAAACTATAGGACTGGGAGGAGCTGGACCAGTAGCAAACCATAGGACTGGGATGAGCTGGACCAGTAACAAACTATAGGACTGGGAGGAGCTGGACCAGTAACAAACCATAGGCCTAGGAGGAGCTGGACCAGTAAAAAACCATAGGACTTGGAGGAGCTGGACCAGTAACAATCCAGTGTACTGGGAGCTGGACCAGTACCATACCAGTGTACTGGTGTCTGAGCAGACTCTATTTTGCGTTGTGTTCCTCTAAGCGCTCGCTGGTCGCTGTAACGAGGGCTGCTTTGTTTTGCTATAAGTGTGTTTCTGAACCATGTGACATAAAGAAGCCATAAGGGGGGGCGGGGGGGGTCCTTTGTGTATTCCGGGTCCTCTGGGTTGAGCGGGGTTCCTTGTCGGGGTTGTACAGTCCGGAGCTCCAGCCTGTGAATGTGACGCTGATCTGATTCTAATGTTTCTTTTTAAAGTCTAGTTGCATAAAATAAAAACGACCACTTGAAACAACGCTTTGTTCCTCTGAATCCCCCTGAGAGGAGACGCTCTAGCTTGGCATTAGCTTGGCATTAGCTTGGCGTTAGCTTGGCATTAGCTTGGCGTTAGCTATTCTAATATTTTTTTTCCTGTCGGGCCGCCCGGAACCCCCTGAAGCCGACCTCCTCAAAGGGTCAGACCGTGGCCCCACAGGAAACAACACCATCATTATTAGGATCCTTTGTGTGAATAAAGAAATAAAGAATACGGACAATCAAAGCTTTTAAAGTACATTTTAGTGGCAATTGCAAGTGACAACTAACTTAGGACTTTCAGAGATCCCCACAAATGTTGCCTCTGCTTTAGGGGGTCTGGGACCCCTGGATTCCCACCCTGCTGAACTCTGACCTCTGACTCGGTCCTGCTGAGAGACACACACACTGCTGACCTCTGACCTGACCGTGCTGAGAAACACACACACTGCTGATCTCTGACCTGACCCTGCTGAGAGACGCACACACACTGCTAATCTCTGACCTGACCCCGCTGAGAAACACACACACACTGCTGACCTCTGACCTCCAGTCCACCCACAGATATTTAGATATGTAAATATATTTAGATATTTATATACATGACTTCGTCAATAACTTTTTTACAATGGGGGCGTGGCCACCGAGTGTCCTATGATGATATCACAACTGGGTGGATGTGGGCGGGTGGAGCTCTTGGCTACTAGGCTCCTCCCACCAGGAAGTGAAGGAGATGCAACTCTTGGGAGTCCTGCTGCTCACTGATTGGCCACCGGGGGCTCCTCTACCGCCTCCTCCATTGGTTGACTGCCAAAGCCGCTGTCAACCGTGGCGTCTGATTGGACAGAGAGAAAGAGTCAGATATACAGCAGTGCAAATATACATAGATATATGTGTGTGTGTATGTGTGTGTGTTTGTGTGTATAATATGTGTGTGTGTGTGTGTGTGTGTGTACCTGAACTGTGCTTCTTCTGGTGTATGTTTTGTTTATGTATAATGTCTGTGTGTGCATGTGTGTGTGCGTGTACCTGCAGTGTGTTTCTCCTGGTGGAGCTGGGCTTGTCTCAGGACTCGGACCCCCTCTGTCAGCCCGAGACCCTCAAGAGCTCCGACCAGACCCTCTACTGCACCGCCTCCAAGCTACACACACACACACACACACACGCACACACACATACACGCAGACACACACACACATTATACACAAACAACCACACACGTTATACACACACACACACACATAGAAATACGCATATGTTACACACACACAGACAAATACACAGACACACACACACGCTATACACAAACACACACTATACACACACACACACATTATACGAACACAGGCGTGCGTCCCCACCTGGTAGCTGTGCAGCAGGTGTTGGCATGGCGACGGGCTGTCCTGGTAGAGGTGGGCGAGGGTCATCATGCCGAGGCGCTCAGCCAGCGCCCTCCAGGGCACCTCCCCCACGCGCAGCACCCCCAGCAGGGACGACAGCGTCTCCTCGTCCAGGACCCCCCGCTGGGGCTCTGGGGAGCAGGGAAGGGGATGAGTGTATGTGTGTGTGTTTGTTGTTGTGTGTCTGTGTGTCTGTGTGTCTGTCTGTCTGTCTGTCTGTCTGTCTGTCTGTCTGTCTGTCTGTCTGTGTGTGTGTGTGTGTGTGTGTGATATTGTGTGTCTGTGTGTGTCTGTGTGTGTCTGTCTGTGTCTGTGAGTGTGTGTGTGTGTCTGTGTGTGTGTGTGTGTGTGTGTGTCTGTCTGTGTCTGTGAGTGTGTGTGTGTCTGTGTGTGTGTGTGTGTGTGGGTGTGTGTGTCGGCTCACCTGGACTGCTGCACTTGATTTTTTTGTTACTATGACGACCCGTTCTGGGACTGTGCCTCGAGTCCAACAGCTTTTTAACCTTGAGACGAAAGAGGGAGGAGGGAGAGGGGAGGGAGGGAGGAGGAGGATAGAGAGGGAAGGAGGGAGGGAGGAGGAGAAGGAGGGAGGGACGCGGGAGAGGGAGGGGGGAAAGGGAGGGGGAGAGAGGAGGTGGAGAGAGAGGGAGGGAGGGAAGAGGGAGGGAGGAGGAGAAGGAGGGAGGGACGCGGGAGAGGGAGGGGGAGGAGAGAGAGGGAAGGAGGAAGGGAGGCGGAGAAGGAAGGAGGGAGGGGGTAGAGGGAGGGAGGGGGAAGGGGAGGAGAGAGAGGGAGGGAGGGAGGGGGAAGAGAGGGTGATGAGAGAGGGAGGGAGGAAGAGGAGAAGGAGGAGGAGAGAGAGAGGAGAGGAGGAGGTATTAGCTCCAGCTGCTCCTGCATTCTACCCCACAGGCTGTTGATGCTAACGTTAGCTTGCTGCTACCTTCTGACAGGTGGCCAGCTGCAGGGGGGTGTGGCCCGGCGAGGGTCTCTTGCGAGTGGTGATTGGCTGCGAGGTGGCCTTTGGGCCTCGGTGCTGTGCTGTGATTGGCTGGTCCTCCTCCTGGTCTTCGTCTTCGTCTGAGGAGGAAGAGGAGCTGAAGGAGAGGGGCTCGTCATTCTCCAGGTTCTTGTCGGCCCCTGAGGAAGAGGAGGGGTTTTATTCTTCATCACAGCAGGGTTCTCTAATTCCATTGAAGCTTTTATTGTGTTGCTTTCATTTGTTGTAGTGTTTGTATTAGCATGGTGCTAGCATGTAATTAGCATGGTGAAATCTCAATGCTAGGGTTAGGGCTGGCATAGTGCTGGCACAGTGTTAACATGGTGCTATTGCTATGTTAGCATGGTGTTATCAGGGGGTTAGCATTGGGTTAGCAGGGTGTTAGCATTGTGTTAGCAGGGTGTTAGCATTGGGTTAGCGTCGTGTTAGTGTTGTATTAGCGTGGTGGTGGCAGGGTGTTAGCGTGTTGCTACCTGCGGCTATGAGCATGGAGCAGAGGGTGGGGGAGCCCTGGCTCGCGGCCAGGTGCAGCGCTGTGTTCCCGCCAAACGTGGCCGCGTTGACGTCCGCCTTCAGCTGACGAGCAGAGAGCAAACGTTAATACACCTGTGTGTGTGGTGTGTGTGTGTGTACATTAAGTGTGTGTGTGTGGTTATTAGGTGTGTGTGTGCGTGTGTGTTTGTTTCTGTTTGTGTGTGTGTGCGTATGTGTCTGTGTATTAAGTGTGTGTGTGTGTGTGTGTGTGTGTGTGTGTGTGTGTGTGTGTGTGTGTGTGTGTGTGTGTGTGTGTGTGTGTGTGTGTGTGTGTGTACCTCTGTGATCAGGTAACACGCCACCTTGAACAGGTTGTCTCTGACCGCCAGGTGGAGGGCGGAGCTTCCACTCTTCTGCTCGCCAGCGTTGATTTTGGCCCCGCCCCCAACCAGGAGGCGGAGACAGCGCTCTCCGCCCCTCCTGACTGACAGGTGGAGGGGATGGAGACCTGGGGGAGGAGCCAACAATCCCTTTCAGACATGAGTCATAATATCATAACCACTTACTGCCCACTGTCACATAAGTCACAATACTCAGCATCATAACTGTGTTTGGTTACCGTGGTAGTCGGCCATGTTGACCAGGTGGGCGTGGCTTTCCCCCAGGTGAGCCAGGAGGGGGCGGAGCAGGGCCTCGTCGGCCGCCAGCGCGGCCAGGTGCAGCGGGCTGCGGCCCTCCAGGTCCCCCTGGCCGGGGTCAGCCCCCGCCCGCAGCAGCGCCTCCACCAGCCTCACCTGACCGCTCAGCACCGCCAGGTGCAGCGGCGTCTGCAACCAATCAGAGGTCAGGACCCGCCCACCGGACTGGGGGGTGGAGTTACCTACCTGGGTCAGCTGGTTGGCAAAATGTCTGAGCTGGTTGAGCTCTTCAGTTACCTGTCTGAGCTGCCGGAGCTGGTTAATAAGTAACCTGTCTGAGCTGGTTAGCTGTTGGAGTTAGCTAGTTACCTTTCTGAGCTGATTGAGCTGGTTAGTTACCTTTTGGAGCTGGTTAGCTGGTGGAGCTGGTTAGTTACCTGTCTGAGCTGGTTAGGCGTGTTGAGGACGTGGTTCTGGTGGCTGGTCAGCAGAGTGTGGATCAGCTGGTGAACCACTCCAGACTGCTGGTGGATGATGGCCAGGTGCAAAGGACTGTGGGTAGGACCGCCGCCGGGGTTAGTGAGGTCAGAGCTGAGACCCAGCAGTCCTACTGGGTTACAGAACCTCTGACCCAGCAGTCCTACTGGGTTACAGAACCTCTGGTCTAGCAGTCCTACTGGGTTACAGAACCTCTGGTCCAGCAGTGCTACTGGGTTACAGAACCTCTGGTCCAGCAGTCCTACTGGGTTAAATAATCTCTGACCCAGCAGTCCTACTGGGTTACAGAACCTCTGGTCCAGCAGTCCTACTGGGTTACAGAACCTCTGGTGCAGCAGTCCTACTGGGTTACAGAACTTCTAGTCCAGCAGTCCTACTGGGTTACAGAACTTCTAGTCCAGCAGTCCTACTGGGTTACAGAACCTCTGGTCCAGCAGTCCTACTGGGTTACAGAACCTCTGGTCCAGCAGTCCTACTGGGTTAAATAATCTCTGACCCAGCAGTCCTACTGGGTTACAGAACCTCTGGTCCAGCAGTCCTACTGGGTTACAGAACCTCTGGTCTAGCAGTCCTACTGGGTTACAGAACCTCTGGTCCAGCAGTCCTACTGGGTTACAGAACCTCTGGTCCAGCAGTCCTACTGGGTTACAGAACCTCTGGTCTAGCAGTCCTACTGGGTTACAGAACCTCTGGTCCAGCAGTCCTACTGGGTTACAGAACCTCTGGTCCAGCAGTCCTACTGGGTTACAGAACCTCTGGTCCAGCAGTCCAACTGGGTTACAGAATCTCTGACCCAGCAGTCCTACTGGGTTAAATAATCTCTGACCCAGCAGTCCTACTGGGTTACAGAACCTCTGGTCCAGCATTCCTACTGGGTTACAGAACCTCTGGTCCAGCAGTCATACTGGGTTGAATAATCTCTGGTCCAGCAGTCCTACTGGGTTACAGAACCTCTGGTCTAGCAGTCAAACTGGGTTATGAGTTCTGATGAAGTTGATTCTACTGAGTGTATCTCTACAGTGGCCAGTCTACACGGTGTTGATCTGAGACCCCGTGTACTACGTTTGGGTGTTGGCCACCCAATCACACGCTCACAGATACCACATCGAGCCACAAGATTGGTGGTAGAAACACACAAAGAGGGAAGAGTTGACCAAGAACCAGCCTGACCTTAGAGAAACAGGTCTGGGTGAGCCTAAGGTTCGGCTCTGGATGGAGCAGTCAGCCCGCAGACTCAGAACCAGAAACATTACTAGGGTATCTCTGCTGAGGGTGGATGCTGCCTGTCAGGGCTCTTAAGGCCCATTCACACCCTACGGTAAATACGGATACAGACCGTTTCGTCCGGTCCCGGAGGTGTTTCGTCCGTCAATGGGTCCGTCGCTTCTGAGCTTACGAATCCGGAGTGCTCCCGGAGAAACGGAGCAATACCACCGGAACTCGAGGCGGCAGTATAGAGTCAAAAGTCAGACCATTCGCGAAAATAGATAAGAGTAGTATAATATTTGATATGTATATATATATATTGTATTTAACGTTTTATACTTATATTATACTATATACCTGACCTTTTTATTTTATTGTTCCCCTGCTTTGGCACTGAGTTGTAACTGGTCATTTAAAAATGGCGCAACATTTTGAGGAGATTTGAGGGTTGGTGAGGGGTGTCACATGCCACCGCCTACACTTTTTGCACTTTTTTTTGTCTATTTCGGATGACACAAAGCAAAATCATCTCCTCTACAGATGCCATGCTTGCGATTGGCGATGCCGTTATTTGTGACACGACAGTCACTGCCCTCAAGAGGATGTATTGCGTAACATCCATAACAACGCTGAAACCGCACGGAGGTATGAAGGGTATTCCCGGAGACAACGTTTGGTACGGACGGACGAATTTCGTCCGGATCCGGAGGTATGAATCGGCCTTTATTGTGGAGTAGTCATTCAGGTATCTCTGCTGAGGGCTGTTATTGTGTAGCAGTCACTCAGGTATCCCTGCTGAGGGCTCTTATTGTGGCGGTGACTCACGTGTCTCCGTTGTGGTCCTGGACCCCACACAGGTGTCTCTGGAGGGCCAGCAGGACCCGTGGGTCTCCGGAGCTGCAGTACTGGAGCAGGGCCTGGGCCGGGGGTCTGGAGCCCTGGGCCGGACCCCCCCCAGGGGATCTGGACCGCTGCAGACGGGCCACTGGAACCCCGCCCCCACACAGGGTCAGTAACACTCTAGAGGTAGGTGTAGGTGTGTATCATATATACTTCTATCTTTTAGTGTTGTTACCTTCCTGGAACAGCTGTTGTATAGTGTGTTTAGGTGTGTGTAGTTTAAGTGTAGCTACTTAGCTGTAACAGTGTAGCTACCTAGCTGTACCGTGTAGCTACCTAGCTGTAACAGGGTAGCTACTTAGCTGTAACAGGGTAGCTACTTAGCTGTAACAGTGTAGCTACCTAGCTCTAACAGTGTAGCTACCTAGCTGTAGCGGTATAGCTACCTAGCTGTAACGGTGTAGCTACCTAGCTGTAACGGTGTAGCTACCTAGCTGTAACGGTGTAGCTCCCTAGCTGTAACGGTGTAGATACCGAGCTGTAACGGTGTAGCTACATAGCTGTAACGGTGTAGTTACCTAGCTGTAACAGCTGTTGCTGTAAGGGTGAACTCTGTCCATCTGTCTGATCTGTCGTCTGCTGCTGGGCAACCACGGTCTGAGGGGCGGAGCCTGACATCTGGTTTCCTCCCCCATAGCTGTTGAAGCTTCCTCTGTAGCTGTTGAAGCTTCCTCCTCCTCCTCCTGCCCCTCCTCCTCCGCCCCCGTTCATGTGTTGGTAGGCTAGAGAGAGAGAGAGAGAGAGAGAGAGAGAGAGAGAGAGAGAGAGAGAGAGAGAGAGAGAGAGAGAGAGAGAGAGAGAGAGAGAGGTATATAGGTAGTAGTGATATAGGTGGCAGTGATATAGGTAGTAGTGTTGTTACGAGTAGTCAGGCCCTCCTCAAGAGGCTGACCAATCACACTCCTACTCTGGAGGCTGACCAATAGAGGCTGACCAATCACACACCTCGTAGTTAGTAAGTTAGTAATATCATGTAGTATATTCAAGTATATTCACCTCCTCCTCCTCCGAAGTCTCCTGCTCCTCCCCGCCCTCCCCCCTGGCCTCCCCCTGCTCCTCCCCCCCCTCCTCCTCCTGCTCCCCCCCCCCCTCTCCATGGCTCGTAGTGGGAGAGGGGCTTCAGCTTCTTCCTCTGCACCTCCTCCTTATCTGGAGGGGGGGGGGGGGGGGGGTTATAGATGTTTACATGTAGTATATCTAGCAGTATATCTAGTAGTATATCTGTAACTCTATATCTAGCAGTATATCTAGTAACTCTATATCTAGCAGTATATCTAGCAGTATATCTAGTAGTATATCTAGTAACTCTATATCTAGCAGTATATCTAGTAACTCTATATCTAGCAGTATATCTAGTAGTATATCTAGTAGTATATCTGTAACTCTATATCTAGCAGTATATCTAGTAACTCTATATCTAGCAGTATATCTAGCAGTATATCTAGTAGTACATCTAGTATCTCTATATCTAGCAGTATATCTAGCAGTATATCTAGCAGTATATCTAGTAACTCTATATCTAGCAGTACCGTGGACGTGGGGGACGTAGGTAAAGATCTTGGGCTCGCTGCTGTCTCCGGCCTTCTTCCTCTTCAGCTGCAGGAACACCGGGACAGAGCCCTGGATCTCCATGCTGTGGTAGGGGGGGGTCCGGAACACGATGGCATACTGCACACACACACACACACACACACACACACACACACACACACACACACACACACACACACACACACACACACACACACACACACACACACACACACACACACACACACACACACACACACAATATTTACACACACAGTATTTAGACACATAGTGGTGTGTGTTTGTCAGTATGAGGACCGGTCCAGACCACCTGGTCCAGACCACCTGGTCCAGGGGTGTGTCAGTATGAGGACCTGTTTGTGGACGTCCGTTGGGGAGAAGTCTCCGAAGGCCTCCCAGGCCCCCTCCTCGTCCTCCTCGTAGAAGCGGATCTCGATGTCGTCTGCGAAGAACAGATCCATGATGGGTAACAGCTCAAACCTTGGTCTGGTTCTTAAACAATGGCTCTGGTCTGGTTCATTAACGATGGTTCTAGTCTGGTTCATTAACGATGGTTCTAGTCTGGTTCATTAACGATGGTTCTGGTCTGGTTCATTAACGATGGTTCTGGTCTGGTTCATTAACGTTGGTTCTGGTCTGGTTCTTAAACAATGGTTCTGGTCTGGTTCATTAACGATGGTTCTGGTCTGGTTAATCTAAACTATGGTTCCGGTCTGGTTCATTAACGATGGTTCTGGTCTGGTTCATAAACGATGGTTCTGGTCTGGTTCATAAACGATGGTTCTGGTCTGGTTCATTAACGATGGTTCTGGTCTGGTTCATTAACGATGGGCCTGGTCTGGTTGCGGACCTTTCTGGACTTTGTCACACAGCAGGAAGATCTCATCTCCTCCAAACACGGATCCACACGTCTTGTCCATCCGAGAGATCTTCAGATTGGACGCGTTGGGAGACTCTGGGAGAACACAATGTTATACTGGTATACTGGTATACTGGTATACTGGTATACTGGTTTACTGGTATACTGTTATACTATTATACTGGTATACTGTTATACTGGTATACTGTTATACTGGCATACTGGTATACTGGTATACTAGTGTCAGTATCGTGGTAGTAGTAGTAGTAGTATTGTAGTATTGTGATGGGATACTCACTGCTTTCGCAGATGGAGTAGTATTAGTAGTAGTAGTATAGTGGTAGTATCGTGGTAGTAGTAGTATTGTGGTAGCATAGTATCGTGGTGGGATACTCACTGCTGTTGTAGATTGGGTAGGATTAGTAGTAGTATTAGTAGTATAGTGGTAGTACTCACTGCTGTCGTGGATGGGGTAGGATTAGTAGTAGTATTAGTAGTATAGTGGTAGTACTCACTGCTGTCGTGGATGGGGTAGGATTAGTAGTAGTATTAGTAGTATAGTGGTAGTACTCACTGCTGTCGTGGATGGGGTAGGATTAGTAGTAGTATTAGTAGTATAGTGGTAGTACTCACTGCTGTCGTGGATGGGGTAGGATTAGTAGTAGTATTAGTAGTATAGTGGTAGTACTCACTGCTGTCGTAGATTGGGTAGGATTAGTAGTAGTATTAGTAGTATAGTGGTAGTACTCACTGCTGTCGTGGATGGGGTAGGATTAGTAGTAGTATTAGTAGTATAGTGGTAGTACTCACTGCTGTCGTGGATGGGGTAGGATTAGTAGTAGTATTAGTAGTATAGTGGTAGTACTCACTGCTGTCGTGGATGGGGTAGGATTAGTAGTAGTATTAGTAGTATAGTGGTAGTACTCACTGCTGTCGTGGATGGGGTAGGATTAGTAGTAGTATTAGTAGTATAGTGGTAGTACTCACTGCTGTCGTGGATGGGGTAGGATTAGTAGTAGTATTAGTAGTATAGTGGTAGTACTCACTGCTGTCGTGGATGGGGTAGGATTAGTAGTAGTATTAGTAGTATAGTGGTAGTACTCACTGCTGTCGTGGATGGGGTAGGATTAGTAGTAGTATTAGTAGTATAGTGGTAGTACTCACTGCTGTCGTGGATGGGGTAGGATTAGTAGTAGTATTAGTAGTATAGTGGTAGTACTCACTGCTGTCGTGGATGGGGTAGGATTAGTAGTAGTATTAGTAGTATAGTGGTAGTACTCACTGCTGTCGTGGATGGGGTTGTGTAATGGCGCTTTTCGGCATTACACAACCCCATTTTTATTTGTTTTTTAGGAGGTACTATTTGCGGTGGAAAACGACCCGTGCTGCTACCGTGTCGAGTCGAGTCGAGTCGAGTTACATGTGCGGTGGAAAAGCGGCATAAGTAATAGTATTAGTAGTGGGGTAGTATTAGTATTAACAGTAGCAGTATTTGTAGTACAGTGGTAGTACTCACTGCTGTCGTAGATGGGGTAGTATTAGTAGTAGTAGTAGTATTTGTAGTATAGTGGTAGTACTCACTGCTGTCGTAGATGGGGTTGTATTAGTAGTAGTATGAGGAGTATTAGTAGTATAGTGGTGGTGCTCACTGCTGTCTTAGATGAGGTAGTATTAGTAGTAGTAGTAGTATTAGTAGTATAGTGGTAGTACTCACTGCTGTCGTGGATGGGGTAGGATTAGTAGTAGTATTAGTAGTATAGTGGTAGTACTCACTGCTGTCGTGGATGGGGTAGGATTAGTAGTAGTATTAGTAGTATAGTGGTAGTACTCACTGCTGTCGTGGATGGGGTAGGATTAGTAGTAGTATTAGTAGTATAGTGGTAGTACTCACTGCTGTCGTGGATGGGGTAGGATTAGTAGTAGTATTAGTAGTATAGTGGTAGTACTCACTGCTGTCGTGGATGGGGTAGGATTAGTAGTAGTATTAGTAGTATAGTGGTAGTACTCACTGCTGTCGTGGATGGGGTAGGATTAGTAGTAGTATTAGTAGTATAGTGGTAGTACTCACTGCTGTCGTGGATGGGGTAGGATTAGTAGTAGTATTAGTAGTATAGTGGTAGTACTCACTGCTGTCGTGGATGGGGTAGGATTAGTAGTAGTATTAGTAGTATAGTGGTAGTACTCACTGCTGTCGTGGATGGGGTAGGATTAGTAGTAGTATTAGTAGTATAGTGGTAGTACTCACTGCTGTCGTGGATGGGGTAGGATTAGTAGTAGTATTAGTAGTATAGTGGTAGTACTCACTGCTGTCGTGGATGGGGTTGTGTAATGGCGCTTTTCGGCATTACACAACCCCATTTTTATTTATTTTTTAGGAGGTACTATTTGCGGTGGAAAACGACCCGTGCTGCTACCGTGTCGAGTCGAGTCGAGTCGAGTCGAGTTACATGTGCGGTGGAAAAGCGGCATAAGTAATAGTATTAGTAGTGGGGTAGTATTAGTATTAACAGTAGCAGTATTTGTAGTACAGTGGTAGTACTCACTGCTGTCGTAGATGGGGTAGTATTAGTAGTAGTATTTGTAGTATAGTGGTAGTACTCACTGCTGTCGTAGATGGGGTAGTATTAGTAGTAGTAGTAGTATTTGTAGTATAGTGGTAGTACTCACTGCTGTCGTAGATGGGGTAGTATTAGTAGTAGTAGTAGTATTTGTAGTATAGTGGTGGTGCTCACTGCTGTCTTAGATGAGGTAGTATTAGTAGTAGTAGTAGTATTAGTAGTACAGTGGTGGTACTCACTGCTGTCGTAGATGGGGTTGTATATGTAGTATTATTAGTAGTATTAGTAGTACAGTGGTAGTACTCACTACTCTCGTAGATGGGGTTGTATAAGTAGTATTATTAGTAGTATTAGTAGTACAGTGGTGGTACTCACTGCTGTCGTAGATGGGGTTGTATAATAAGTATTATTAGTAGTATTAGTAGTACAGTGGTAGTACTCACTGCTGTCGTAGATGGGGTTGTATAAGTAGTATTATTAGTAGTATTAGTAGTACAGTGGTAGTACTCACTGCTGTCGTAGATGGGGTTGTATTAGTAGTAGTATTAGTATTATTAGTAGTACAGTGGTAGTACTCACTGCTGTCGTAGATGGGGTTGTATTAGTAGTAGTATTAGTATTATTAGTAGTACAGTGGTAGTACTCACTGCTGTCGTAGATGGGGTTGTATTAGTAGTAGTAGTAGTATTATTAGTAGTACAGTGGTAGTACTCACTGCTGTCGTAGATGGGGTTGTATTAGTAGTAGTATTAGTATTATTAGTATTAGTAGTACAGTGGTAGTACTCACTGCTGTCGTAGATGGGGTTGTATTAGTAGTAGTAGTATTATTAGTAGTACAGTGGTAGTACTCACTGCTGTCGTAGATGGGGTTGTATTAGTAGTAGTATTAGTATTATTAGTAGTACAGTGGTAGTACTCACTGCTGTCGTAGATGGGGTTGTATTAGTAGTAGTATGAGGAGTATTAGTAGTATAGTGGTGGTGCTCACTGCTGTCTTAGATGAGGTAGTATTAGTAGTAGTAGTAGTATTAGTAGTATAGTGGTAGTACTCACTGCTGTCGTGGATGGGGTAGGATTAGTAGTAGTATTAGTAGTATAGTGGTAGTACTCACTGCTGTCGTGGATGGGGTAGGATTAGTAGTAGTATTAGTAGTATAGTGGTAGTACTCACTGCTGTCGTGGATGGGGTAGGATTAGTAGTAGTATTAGTAGTATAGTGGTAGTACTCACTGCTGTCGTGGATGGGGTAGGATTAGTAGTAGTATTAGTAGTATAGTGGTAGTACTCACTGCTGTCGTGGATGGGGTAGGATTAGTAGTAGTATTAGTAGTATAGTGGTAGTACTCACTGCTGTCGTGGATGGGGTAGGATTAGTAGTAGTATTAGTAGTATAGTGGTAGTACTCACTGCTGTCGTGGATGGGGTAGGATTAGTAGTAGTATTAGTAGTATAGTGGTAGTACTCACTGCTGTCGTGGATGGGGTAGGATTAGTAGTAGTATTAGTAGTATAGTGGTAGTACTCACTGCTGTCGTGGATGGGGTAGGATTAGTAGTAGTATTAGTAGTATAGTGGTAGTACTCACTGCTGTCGTGGATGGGGTAGGATTAGTAGTAGTATTAGTAGTATAGTGGTAGTACTCACTGCTGTCGTGGATGGGGTTGTGTAATGGCGCTTTTCGGCATTACACAACCCCATTTTTATTTATTTTTTAGGAGGTACTATTTGCGGTGGAAAACGACCCGTGCTGCTACCGTGTCGAGTCGAGTCGAGTCGAGTCGAGTCGAGTCGAGTTACATGTGCGGTGGAAAAGCGGCATAAGTAATAGTATTAGTAGTGGGGTAGTATTAGTATTAACAGTAGCAGTATTTGTAGTACAGTGGTAGTACTCACTGCTGTCGTAGATGGGGTAGTATTAGTAGTAGTATTTGTAGTATAGTGGTAGTACTCACTGCTGTCGTAGATGGGGTAGTATTAGTAGTAGTAGTAGTATTTGTAGTATAGTGGTAGTACTCACTGCTGTCGTAGATGGGGTAGTATTAGTAGTAGTAGTAGTATTTGTAGTATAGTGGTGGTGCTCACTG